>NC_025994.2:87515627-87815627 GCF_000442705.2 Elaeis guineensis
AAATATAAAAATTTATATTTATATTTATTTTAAATAAATATTGATATAATTTAGATATTGAAAATTTGAATATAATTATGACAGGATGATTAAATTTTATGACTATATAATCAAAAATATTATTAAAAAATAGATGATAAATTAAATTAATAATATATTTATATAATTATATATTTTTAAAAAATTAATAAATATTATATAAAATTATATAAAATTTTAAATAGATTCTGATATTTAGTTATGGATTGAATAGTTGTCTATCCATATTCATATTCATTTTGTTTATTCGACGAATATGGATACAGATACGAATATTAATTAGATTTTAAAATTTTTATTTATATTTAAATTAATTTTGATATAAAAATAAATTTAAACGAATACTATTCATATTATTTTTATCCCTACCATGAAACAAACGCGAGATTTTGCTAGTACTATCAAAATGGACTGGTCTGATCTGGACTAACTCAGCCCATAAGGGCCTAAAATTTGATGGGCTGGGCCGGGCTAGGCTCAACCAAAAAATGGGACACAATATAGCTGGCCTAGCCCAGTCCTTTAAAGACCGTGGGCCGGGCTAGACCAACCCGTGGGTCTTGAACTTCAAATAATTGAAGAATAAAAAAAAGAGAGACAGAGAGCCCGAGAGGAGAAGAGCCTCGAGCAGTCGAGCCTGGAAAGTGAAGAGATATTGAGAAAGCCTGAGGGAAGGCCGAAGGCGGTACGGATCTAATTCGGAGAGTAGAGAGATCGAGAGAGCCCGAGGAGGAGGAGCCACGGTCGGATTTGACTCGGACGTGGCGGTGCCTCGAGCAGTCGAGCCTGGAGAGTGGAGAGAGACCGAGAGAGTCCGAAGAGGAGAAGGAACTGCGACCGGATTTGACTCGGAGGTAGCAGCGCCGACAATGAGGAGGAGGGGGTTTGCTCGGAGGTTGGATGGAGGGACGTCTGTCGATGAAAGGGAGGGCTCGAAGGAGGAGGATCGCTCGGAGGTTGGATGGAGGGGTGTCCATTGGCGGAAGGAAGGAGGGGGCTGGCGTATCTTGATTCGTGATTGGACTCGGAGGTCGAAGGTGGTGACACTAGCGATGAGGAGGAGGGGGGATCTGTAGAGCTGGGAGGCGAAAGGGAGAGGAATCGATGGAGGCGGTCGTCTTGTTGGTCTGCGGCAACAGCCGGCGATGTGGGACAGCTGGGCTCAAGAGTCAAGGATTAAAAAATAAATAAATTTTTTTAAAAAAAAATTATTTTAAAGTTTTCATGATCTAATTGGACTAGTTCGGTCCAATCTATATGAACTTTTGAGCTGATGTGGGATGGACCAAATAGATCCGATTATTATTTAGACTATTCATATAGCAGTACGATCTATTTATTTAAAAAATTAGATCGAATCGATTTTATAGGCCAAATCTATTTTGACGGTCCTAAATTTTGCACAAGGAACGATCATCCAGTGCTTGACCCTGTGGATACTTCGGCTTCCATACGGTAAAGATAATAGCACAAAATTGGACATGGAGCTTGAAACATGGCTCCCACATTTCCATGCCAATAACAACGTGGTCATGTCAAGTGGAACCCCACTCCCTCTGGTATATAAGCCACAAAAGTAACGTACAGATAACCACTTCTAAAATTAATGAATCCTCGGGGGAGCATCCTTCCCCCTTGCATTTCCAAAAAAAAAAAAAAACAGAGAGAAAGAAAATAGCCTTCTCTACCGTATAGCATTTTCACATCTACATGGACATTCTATCGACCGAACGCATCTACCAGTCTTTTATGAGCTAGCCATTGACTGGATGGTTAGGTTCATCGATCATTCAGCATCATATATATAATTATTGATATTAAAAAAAGAATTTAGCGAAGATGGAAAATTTTACAAATTCTTAATATTATAAATCATAAGCAACAAAGTAAATTTTTAACTTAAAAGAGTTCATTTCTAATTTTCTCCTAATAAATACTGAGATGTAATTAAAGTCTTTCAGGAGGAAAGTAATTTCTCTTGACCTATTATCTGTAGCACCCACCACTGCTTTACCTCAAGATGTGGCTCTTCCTCCAACCCAGTCCAGGCCCATCCCAAGTCTCAAGTTCAACCTGTACATTGACCTAGGACCCAACTGTGGATCACACGCCTCCAACGGGCCACTACGAATGAGAGTCGGACACTGTGTATGCTTTAAGCATACTTTGCCTCTTCTTCTTCCGCCCACTCTGATGATGCTCGCATGAGGCAAGCCTGATGCAAGCATTTAAAAGTGTCATCATAGTCGACAAATTCCCAACTTGAAAGCATTGGGTCCACCTCAAGGTGGCCACCGGCCAGGCTTGAGCGTGCTGCCCCTTCTCTGGAAATAGAATGGAAATCACATGCCCACAGTGGGGCCGGACTCGCAAAGGACCAAGAATGGCCTCCAAGCTAAGTATATATGGATTTAAAGAAAAGGACACACGAAGATGAACATTAGTATGAATCATGAGCTTTCTGGTGCCCTGGTCTTGATACTAATTGGATTTGAAAGCAACGCTGGTGATATTAATAGGCCTAACAAAGTGGCGACTTGAGGTGGTCCAGTCAGTGACTACGCTTACCTTGCCAGCCTTAGGTAACATGCCATGATTTTAAGGTTTCTCCGCCAAGCAAGGCTGGAAAAGCTGGAGGTGAGCCTACCAACTGCGACTAGATCCACCCGAAGTGAATTAGGCGATGGTCCACTTAGACCTAGCTAAGCAAACTTCTTCCGGTTTGACTGGTGGGCCCATTTGGTCGGGCACCATCATGGCCTCATGGGGTAAATTGGATTGGTAGGTGAAATTATGAAGGGTTGAGGTGAATTTGATAACTTAAAAGGTAACTTATAAACAGGAAAAGATTGATGGAGGTGGGTTAGTGATACATCGCATTTTTCCCGGTGAGATGTCGAAGTTAGCGGCATAAATATTCTGACGGGCAGCAGATATGAAGCTACAGCCCACCACATACCCATGCCGAAATGAAGTAATGAAGTATATACCTTCAAACTGTTTATAGTTCAGGAATAATAATAACGTTAAGAATTATTGGTAATGAGGATCTACAATATTTTCAGAATAAATACAAGGAATTATTGGAAATTTATAAAGTTACATATATGTAGTTGGTTAGTGTACTGTTTAATTATTGCTTTTGGACACTTTTAAGAAATATTTTTTATAGTAGATTATTTTACGAACATTCATTCGAAAATCAGTGATGAAATAATTAAAGCTTTTAAAACTTGACGACATCATGTCCATTAACATGCCCATCATGGATACATGCAAAGCTGTACTTCAGGGAGCCCTCTTAAATGGTATTGCGTTTCGTCCCTCTCTTTATGTTCTTAGAGCAGGGCCTAGAATCACATCACCCCCCTCTCTTCAATATAGAATCACCTTTCTTAGGGAGGCATTTGGATGGTACGTGCCTACAAAGTACTACTAAGTATAAAACAGATAGAATTCCGCACATTTCATCAATACATTCATCCCCCACGTGAATAACCTAACAAAACAAGCCTTAGGTAATCTGACAACATTATGACCACTGCTCCGGGATTACCGATGCATAGAAGAACTCTTTGTTGTGTGATGCAAGCAGAGTCAAATTTAAAATGATTACTGTCAGCACAAAGAGACAAAATAATTCTTAGATCATTCAGCTTCATGCGAACCACTCGATGGAGATATATGTCAATGAACTACCTGCTTGCAAACATTCCACACTAATGCATCAATAATCCAGCCAATGGCACCAAAAACAGGCCCTTTTTACAGTTAATGTATATTCTGCAGTTATTGAAAGAAGAACATCCGATTTCACAGAATGTCCAAGAAAAAAGATTTGAGATAGCACCGCACGGAAAGTCTACACACAGTTCACATACAGCAGCTGCAAACCACTTCAGGTAGCACCGCCAGCCACCAAATTAGTCGTGAAGAATTAGAACTTCTAAAAGATGAGATCAAGAACACAATTCTAAAAAAAAAAAAAAGTCATGGACGATATGTTCTCATTTATGTTTGATAATAGCCAAAATCACATAACAAAACCAACCATGTCCGCAATAACAGAAGTTGTCTCCAATCTCTTCTCACCCTTCAAACCACTAAAAAATTAATCACAAAACTAAAATAACCACAAAGCCGTCTCAGTGTCCCAGAAGAAATTTGAAAGAAACAAGTAGGAAATCTATCTTCAAGCATCTACTAAGGCATCACGAGACCACCACCAAAAGTGGCAACGAAGGCAAGGACAGCCAGCGCAAAGCCCAGAGCATTGGAAGCGGCAGTGACGGGGGCGCCGCTGGGCGTGGGGGCGATGGCGGGTGTTCGGACGCTTACGCCGCCGCCGCCGCCGCTGGAGGGGGCGCCGGCCGGGGCACCGGAAGGGGCAGCAGAGACGGCGAGCTTGGGGACGCGGATGTCGACCTTCTGGCCGATGCTACAGTGGCCGGGGACGCCGCAGATGAAGAAGTGGTGGCCCCGGCGCTTAATGGTGAAGGAGTCGTTGCCCGTGGTGTGGGTGGCCAGTGGGGACCCGTTGCTGCACGCCTTGTAGTCTTCCTTGGTCACCTCCATCACGTTGTGGAAGTTTTTGTTGTACACAAACACTGCACCCACCACCACCCCCCCCCCCAACCCAAGCACTCATGAGCACAAACAGTAATTTTTAGTTGTTACCAGCAACCAACTAATAAATAACAACGTATAAAAGTGTATTTAAGCATTAAGTGAAGTCCTAACTTTTATTTTGATATTAAGCACGAAAAGTGACAAAACATTATTTATATAAAAAAAGGAAATAATAGAAGCAACCGTCCATAGTTATCTTATCCGTGAGCAGAGTTAACAGGTTCCGTCTTGTTCTCTACATAGGACAACACGTGAAAAGGTTTTTTGGCTTTACTTAATACTATAATGAAAACTATTTTTTGAATGTCTAATTTGCAAGGTTGATGGTTGATGGACACGAGAGAGGCCGGGTCCCACCAACACCCAATATTCCAGAAGAAAAAGAACCTCCAGAAAGATCTAAAGCGCATCACAACAAAACACAAAACAAAAAACGAAGCCCGATGCCACCCGTCGCTTATGCTGGGACCCGAGAGCACTATGAAGCTAAGCCCTGGAGCGATATCAAAGGCTGAGCCTTGGCTTGGGGATACGTGGCAAGCATGCCGCCCATCTCACGGGCTCCAGACAAAAACAAAGGCCCTGCTCTCCTGTTCTCCACTTCCCTTCCTCCCCTCTCGGTGGCCTACAAACGGTAGGAAATAATTGTACTCAAATTTTTACATATAACCCATCTACGACCATGGTTGGAAAGCACATGAATAATTTATACCACAAAGTTGAAGCTAGTATGGCCTCCAGGTAGCCCAAACTTAATAACTTTTGCTAGCATCTTTACAGAGAATCACAAAAAGAAGCCGGATGGCTAGACAAGGAGTACAAAATAACTCGAATTCAAACTAAAGCAAACGATCTCTTAGAATATATGTGAAAATATAGAGAAAACATCCAATTTAATCTTAGTTTGTAGTGAAAAAAATAAAGAGACCACTCCGCCTAATCAAAAAAAAAAAAATACCGACAAAGAAAAAATAGACATAGAGATAGGGAGCGTACGGATGATATCTCCGACTTGGAAGTTCTTAGTAGAAGCCCAGGCGGTGTAGTTCACTTTGCCTATGATGGTCCACCCAGCTTTATCTCCGACAGTATAGACCGCCCCTGAGGAAAACCCCACGGAAGCCAAGGCCACGAGGGCAGCGATGACCACGGCCTTCTCCATGGCAGCACAAAAAAAAGAAGCACCAGAGAATCAGGGAGAGAGAACAAAGAGGAACACAGAGGAAAAGGATGCCCCTTTCTTTCCTCTGCTCTTCTTCCACTTTTTCTCCTCCTTTTGAGCGTGCGGTCCTCCATCTATATAGTGCCCTTCTCACACTCCCAATTCCAATAATGCCCCTCTCTCACCGTCAAAAAGAGGAACGTTTTAACTCCCGGAACGCAGAGAGCGGATCGATGCTACGTACGCCGTTGGATGCTGACCCACCGATGGTGATGCTGGAAATCAGCGGTAGGAGACCTTTTTTAAAGAAAGAAAACAAAGAACAAAAGTTTCTCTTTCGAAACGTTAATAAAGATTTCCCTCAAAAAAGAAACGTTAATAAAGATTTCCAGATTATGCTCTTATTAGCCGTTGGTTGCAGATCTAAAGGTCTTAAATTGAACTTAAAGTCTAGATGGTAACGCCAAGGCCAGTCGACCATATGTCAAGCCCATGTCAGGCTTACGGATACCTCCTTGACGCTGTTGAGAAAAACGAGTTCAAAACCGGACCTGGTCCGGTCTTTTGGCTGGGAGAGTCAGCTTAGATTGGGTCTGGCTTCGGGTCAATTTTTGGGCTGTTCCAGGTTCAATCTTGGGCAGCAGCTTGCGTGGCCTGTCATCCTGATGTGAAGCTTCAGAACGAGCATTTATGCAGCGGTAGAGGAGCATTGTGGTCGAGACTTGGTAGCTAGCTAGTACTAAAATTAAAATGTGACAGGATGGATGGTGGAGGGTGGGGATGGAGATGCCATGGCTTCCTATTTTTACACCCCTTATGATCCATTCTCAACATGCCTTGTTTTCCAGTGAAATGATGTTTTTCGCATTCATATATCTAATGAAATAGACTGGATTGCTATCTAATTTTTTGAAAGAGCTGGTCCATGATATGGTACCACCATGGTTTCATCATGAATGCTACTGCACATCATCCGTCCATCTATCAGGATAGTTGGGTGCTCATTAGGAGCACCAATCGCCTAACTTCCACCCCAGATCAGTGAACGATGTAGGATGAGTTACCTCAACCATACATCAGATAGCAATTAGCAAGGGATGTTCCACTGTGGAAGTAGCTTGTGTTACGATCCATCCAATCATGATCGCGGAGTCACCTTCAAAGAAGATATGATTGAAAGAGCTTATCGATGATGGAACACTGAAGTGATGCGTCACGGTTCCATCATAAATTCTGCGGTTCACATGTCAGTCAATATTTATTCTTTTAGCTTATTTCATGATCCATACGCCAGAATTGGGTAAAATGCAAAAGAATTGATGCTAATGTTGGGTGAAGAAATCCAAAGAATGGGATTTTTGGATGGATCGCTATGAACCATCTTGCACCATGTTAATGTTCTCATGTTCATCCCCAATTACAATGCACACCTTTTTTTCACCATGCTCACTTTTACCATCTACAGCGACATGCATTATATGGCAAAAGCAACCTCAGAAATGATTTCCTTTACAATAGAACATACTGATTTAAAATCTGTCAGATTTTGCCAATCTGCGAAACAAATTCAACATGCATCCTCTCACTGCATACAGACAATCAAAGAGCTGTCCGGCTAAATGATACCATGAAGATGGTTGGTTGGACGATTAAGTATCCAATCAACATCTATACACAAGCACCACAATTAGAGTTTTTGCACTACCACATGCCTCTTCCCACCCACTTATTCTTCATTTTGGTTGCAACAGTTCTGGAATTGCCACCCTTCTTCATCCATGAAGTTTCCATTTGCCTTCTCACATTTATTGCGCTGCAAATGAGCTTGCAATACGGCCTCAGTCTGCTGCTGAAGTTTTCTGCAGTTTCCATTGTTGACAGGGCCTCGCAGCCTTTGATGACTTTCTACATTCTGAATTGATTCATGGCATGTCTACGTACTTAACCTCACTCAGATAGTGGGAGACGAGCGTCAAATATTGGCCTGTCATCTCATTGTATCACTTTTCAAAGTTTCCAAAGTAGTCTGCCAATGATCAAAATAAGCTGCGCCAATTGTCTACTCTTCCTGCTCAGTGTTACTAGCCTCAGCTATCAGCTTCCTGGTTTCTGATGGAGAAGTCAAATTGTGCAGGAGTGATTTCAAGAATAGCCACGCTGAGAGCTTTTGCAGCTCTCTCTGCTTCAGCACTTAACAACCTGATCAACTGATAATGAATATATCTTCACAGTAATAATTTATAAGCATCCAACAAAGAAGGGCATCGTACTTAATGTAGATGGTAGCAGAGTAAGAAACAGATATGCAATGCTTTATCCAAACAGACGCTTGTCTCTTCCTGGTTCCCATTGCTTCCCTGTGTTCAATGATTTTCTTTAAGGGCCTATTATAACAATAATATTATACATATTACAACAATAATTATGATCTGGTATTATCAACAAGAAATACGTTGCTTGTAAATAATATATAGTAAGGGCCTTCTTAACTGTTAGCAGTTAATTTTTCTACAAATTATATTTAAGTGCAAATTTGTGTCAAAAAAAAAAAAAAGCATTAGAACTATCAAGGTCTTCGTACAAAGGGTCATAGAATCCCTTGAGAGCATGAATTGTTGACCGTGATTTCATTGGTAGGAAACTTTCCTCAAGAGTTCCGCTGGTGGCAGTCAAAACTTTGATGGAGTCGAAGTTCCCAAAAAAAGCCATCAATTTAACCTAAAAGGTGTCACAAATCAGTCATAAATCTAAGGACTAAGCTATGTCATGTCCAATTAAATGATAAAACTATAGTACATGGTCTTTGTGGTAGCTAGTGAAGGGGGTAGAAATATTCAAGTAAATACTAAATCATAGGCAACCTTTGTGGTGATAATCTATCCTGTTTTATTGCTAATTTTCCACGTACAAGCTAACGGACACTTCATATTGAACTAAGCTTGTAGTAGGAAATCATAGTAGATTGACATTAAGCATTACTTATATTTGTAATTGTTAGGATTTGACACCTCGAGATTCAGCCCACATTGAGCCCACAGCGAGGTTCGCGGTGAAAAACGGAGTCCAACGAGACCAAAATCACTGAAATGGAGCTCAGATGGAGGAGATACGAGCTTTTGAAGTCGGCACGAGAATCGAGGCGGTGGAGGACTGCCGGCGGAGGAGATACGAGCTTTTGAACCCAGGCCCGCGCGCGCGGGCCGGCCCAGGCCCTGCCAGCCCTGCTGGCCCCTTGCCCCAGTCCACCGTGGATCGGGTGGTCCACGGCGGGGCCTGTGGACCGCGTGGGCGTTTCCCACGCGTTTCTCGCGGTCCACGGTACTATTCCATGGACCGGAGCGCGATCCAACGGCATGGGTGGCTCCCGGTCTTGATCCGATGGTCTGGGACGTGATTTGGGTTGATTAAGGAGTCATAATCATGATCTAAGTCGTGATTAAGGTCTATAAAAGGCCTTGTGACGAACAGTAAAGAGAGTGGTTCGGGTTTCTCGCCGCTGTACGAACCAGAGGAGAGAGAGAGGCGTGAGGCTACTGTGAGAGAAGGAGCAGGAGGCTCCTAGACAGCGGTCGCCAAGCTCTTCAGGGGTTCAGGGGGGTCTCCAAGAGAGAGAGAGCTTTTATGAGGGAAACTTCAGGTGAGAGAGAATTGGGTGTACAAGGGTTGAGGGTGAGGTCTCCTCTTGTAAAATTTCTTTTTCATAGTGAAGTTTGCATGCCCCGTGGAGGCGAGCCCTTTTGTAGCTGATCCACGTATTTTGATTGTTTTTCTTTTGTTTTGTTTCTTCTTTCTTCCTGCTGCATCGCGTGGTACTGAAAGGATCTTGGGAGGTGGTGTCCTGGCCAGACATACACCCAATAAGTGGTATCAGAGCAGGTTGGTATAAGGACGCAGATTGCAATGGTGGTGAGCAAGACTGAAGATGGAGAAAACAGGAACAATCAAGATGGAGATCAACAAGTTCGATGGTAAGAGTAATTTCTCCTTGTGGCAGGCAAGGGTGAAGGACGTGCTCATCCAACAGGGGTTGATCGATGCTCTCTTGTGCGATGAGAAGCCGACCACCATGGAGGTGCGGGATTGGAAACGACTACAGATGCAGGCGGTGAGTACCATCCGTATGTACCTAGCGGATGAGATGGTGATCTATGTGCTGAGCGAGACTTCTCCGATGGTGCTGTGGTCGAAGCTCGAGGAGTTGTACATGGCAAAGTCTCTCACCAATACTTTTTTCCTCTGGAGGCAGTTTTACCAGCTGCGGATGACTGAGGGACAGAGCGTGCAGGAGCATCTCAGCCACTTCCAGAAGATCCTCACCGACCTTCTCAGCGTTGGCGAGAACGTTGAGGAGAAGACTAGGGCGCTGGTTTGCTGGCTTCGCTTCCCCCTTCGTACGAGTCCTTGGTGACTGCTCTTCTAGTGGGGAAGAGCACTATCAAGATGGATGAGGTCACCGCGGCGATACTCCAGAACGAGGTTCTCAGGAGGGAGAATCCAGCTTCGAGCTCAGGTGGCGGTAGCTCAGCTTTGGTGGCTTCTGGAGGAGCAGGAGGCGGTAGACGGAGCGGAAGGAGATCGCAACGAGGGCGGTCTAAGTCCAGGAGGGACTTGAGCAAAATCAGGTGTTATCGGTGTGAAGAGTTGGGGCATCTAGCCAGAGATTGCCCTCAACTTAAAAATAGGACGGTGGCTGTTATAGCGACGGTCGGCAGCGATTCAGATGGAGATGTCCTGGAGATATCTGATGAGGTATTTATTTCTTCCCAGCAGTGGATATTAGATTCTGCATGCCCCTATCATATGTGTTGCAGAGAGGAGCAGTTTGACTCCCTAGAGAACAGTGAGGGCACTGTATATCTCCCGGATGGATCGAGCTGTGCGATCAGAGGCATTGGGACGATCAGCTGGAGGACACATGACAGTGCAGTGAGGAGATTGGGGGAGGTCCGATACATATCCGATTTCAGACGGAATCTTATCTCACTTAGCAGACTGGATTCGAGAGGCTACAGGATGGTAGCTGGTGGAGGAATCCTGAGGGTGCTACGCGGCGATAGGATTGTACTGGAGGGGAAGAAGGGGAGCAGAGGACATTATTACCTGGCAGGGAGCCCAGTACGAGGTGGAGCTTTGGGAGCCAGGTGGAGCCCAGAGCGAGGTGGAGCTCCAAGAGGCGGATCGGGCACGAGACAGGAGACTCGGGAGGACGAGAGGCGATGTCGCAAGGTGAGATTCCTATTGCCGCAGAATGATGCCCCGAGCAGGTCTCAGGTCAGGAGGAGCACAGCATATGATGGAGATGGGATCGAGCAGCCTGGCTCGACTCCCATATTTGCCCATCATGATCAGCAGGCGATTACTCCAGGGCATGGGGGCGAGGAGATCCAGAAGTTCTCAGAGTTTGGAGGAGGCCGAATATCGAGTTGAGGTGGAGATTGTTAGGATTTGACGCCTCGAGATTCAGCCCACATTGAGCCCACAGCGAGGTTCGCGGCGAAAAACGGAGTCCAACGAGACCAAGATCACCTGAAACAGAGCTCGGATAGATGAGATACGAGCTTTTGAAGTCGGCACGAGAATCGAGGCGGTGGAGGACTGCCGGCGACTGGCGGCGGCGCGCGGGACGCGACCCAGGCCCGCGCGGGACGCGCGACCCAGGCCCGCGGCCCAGGCGCACGCGTGGCCCAGCCGAGAGCAGGCCAGCGCGCAGGCACGGCCCAGGCCCGCGCGCACGGGCCGGCCCAGGCCCTGCCGGCCCTACTGGCCCCTTGCCCCGGTCCACCGTGGACCGGGTGGTCCACGGCGGGGCCTGTGGACCGCGTGGGCATTTTCCACGCATTTTTTGCAGTCCACGAAACTATTCTGTGGACCGGAGCGCGATCCGACCGCATGGGTGGCTCCCGGTCTTGATCCGATGGTCTGGGACGTAATTTGGGTTGATTAAGGAGTCCTAATCATTATCTAAGTCGTGATTAAGGTCTATAAAAGGCCCTGTGACGAACAGTAAAAGGAGTGGTTCGGGTTTCTCGCCGCCATACGAACCAGAGGAGAGAGAGAGGCGTGAGGCTGCTGTGAGAGAAGGAGCAGGAGGCTCCTGGACAGCGGTCGCCAAGCTCTTCAGGGGTTCAGGGGGGTCTCCAAGAGAGAGAGAGCTTTTGTGAGGGGAACTTCAGGTGAGAGAAAATTGAGTGTACAAGGGTTGAGGGTGAGGTCTCCTCTTATAAAATTTTTTTTTCATAGTGAAGTTTGCATGCCCCATGAAGGCGAGCCCTTTTGTGGCTGATCCACGTATTTTGATTGTTTTTCCTTTTGTTTTGTTTCTTCTTTCTTCCTGCTGCATCGCGTGGTACTGAAAGGATCTTGGGAGGTGGTGTCCTGATCAGACATACACCCAACAGTAATTCAGTAAAAATATTGTTACTAGCATAACTAAATCTCCACGACATTGAGAAATCGAACAAATTCTAACAAGCAGTGAAACATTATCATCCTTTCCTTCTCAGAAAGGTCCACGACCAAGTTTAATGTGGGGGGAATGTTCAAAAAGTGCTTTTGTCTACATGTCCTGTTGGTAAGATATACCATGGATTAACAGCATTATACATGACATTGAACACATATTCTTAGTTATTCCATAGATAAAATCCGTTGCCATCCTCACATTGACACCACTTCAGTGTCATTGATCAAAATCAAATTGGGTATGGAACAGGACTATTGGTCGAGGAGGATCCATGGCAGGATTTAGATAATTATTATGACCCCCCTGGCTCTCCTTTACATGTCACGGTGCAGTTCTAGCATAAAATAAGCCTCAGAAGTGTCTTCTTTTGCACTAGAAAAAATAGCAGTTGATCCAAAGTAATCCTACGTTCATGTTGCCACGTAATGACCAGCGAAGCACGTTTAAACTAAGAGAAAGGTGAGCTCTCGTCACTCGACGCTGAACAGCAAACACCAGCTCTAAGCAACAAACATGGCAGCAAATGCACTGTCTGATGCAACAACAGCGGCACTAGCCACAGCTAAAAATTATAAGAAATATTTGGCAAAAATGTCACTTTATCTAGTTTCTAACAAATCTTAGCAAACACATGAACCATGATATGCATGCATTCCCAGAATAACTCTTAAATTATATATCACATGTATGAACACCAAAATGCCACACTAAAACCCAAGCAAACCGAAAAATTGCACTATGTTCTGCTGTATGTCACCCATAATAACAGAACAAACTAAATGTTAAAGATTATGGCTTATTTGGATGACTGGCCCAAAATCCATAAGAATTGGGATTCATGTGTTGGGCCAAGACAATTACCTAAGTCCTGCTAGGCTTGGCCTATATTTATAAGGACCCAAAAAGCTATTGGAGGAGGCTGACCCTAATGGCTTTTTGTGTATTTATAAAAATAGATCTAGTCCAATTTGATTTAGCTGGTTGCGTTGGTCTAAATCATAAATCTTATAAGATTTTGAGCCCAATAATCTAAACAAGCCCTAAAGGTCCTAACAACAATTACAAAGACTACAACAATGCTATGTGCCTAAATACTTTTCTTGGATAAACTGACAATTATAGCTCAATACTTAGAGCATGAATGTGAAGTTCTCAAAAGAAAAGAGAAAAACAAGTGGGGGAAGGAAAAGAAGAGTCGACTGTACAGAGGACCTAGAGAATAAGACCTAAGATCAACAGCAACAAGATCAACAACTCTAAAAAACCTAATGAAAAAAGTTTGTGACTTTTTGAGGTACTAGATAGCACAAGATTAAAAGAAACTATTGACTCTATTGCTTGATTCCCGCACCCCAATTTATTCATCCCTACATAATTGGGAAGTAAAATGGTGAAAAAGGAGAATATTTAGAGGAAATAGTATGAATTAAAATGGGAAAAGAAACCAAAAACCATTATATTGATCTAAATTAGTACCCAAAGCAATCTCTTGAAATCCTTTAGGAGAGAGAATTAAATTATGGAAGAGAAGGCGGTCGTGGAGGAGGCTAATGCTCTCATATTATTATCGTTATGGTCGTCACCACTTTACATTTGCCATACTACGATCATCTCTGGCCATTAATATTATCTACCTTCCATCACTACCCATACTACCATTATCATATTTATATTTTTAACAAAAAAAATTATATTTTTAAAAATTATGAAATAAAATAAAATTTTCTTCTACTTCTAAAATTACAAGAAAAACAAGTGATGCAAAACAGCATCTGAGCCTGTATCACCTATTACAGCTTTTGTTTTTCAGAACATAACTTTTGCTCAATTTTAAGAGTAACAAAGCACATATATCATTTTTACTATTTTTTTTTCCTAAAGTTCAATTTGGCAAGGCAAGATGGCACCAAATAGATATTCCTCCCTTCAAACAAAATTCCAACATGCACTTGGATTCCAAGGTCTTACCTAGTGCATTATTAAAAAGGAATTGATGAAATGAATTGCTTTTCAATCCATTCAAATGTTTTGATGACATTATTAGAGTTCTTAGTGGAAATGCAATGTGTCACATTTACCCTTTAATAAAATCTGGGTGGGAAAAACCTCCTTTACATCAAAAAAAAAAAAAAGAACGAAAGAAAAACAGAGTGCAGTAGTTAAAGTTTGCGAAGTAGCAGGACCTTCAAACTTGAGGGGACCATGGGCCCAACATTATCCATACTTGTAATGACAATTCTTTCTCACCGATTTAACCATGAAGCACTATTTATTAGTTGCTACAGGATATATTTTTGTGTTTCTTATATTTTTTTATAAGTTATTCACATAAAAGGAAAATCCAAAAGCTAATCTAGCTTGTCCTAAAGATACTGGTTGTTGTTGGGTTTTTTTTTTTTTTTAAGAAGCATTTTAAAATATTGTTTCAAACTGTTATTTTGCTTTAAAAACATTTTATTATTGAAAAAGTATAAAAATATTTTTTAAAGTAATACCACAAACGATCTTTGCACGTGTTGAAAAAGGAAAAAACTTGTAACATTCTTAAGGGCTACAGTAAAATAAATTCCCAAACAGCATCCCAAAACTTATTTTTCGAACAGCAACAACTATAGATTTTTTTAAAAAAAATAGAGACAGAACAACTATTTCAACCACTAAGACATTTGTAGCAACTAACACTCGCTACGGACAAAATCAAAATAAAATAGAGTAACAACATTCCATTGAGATAGTAATGGTGATGCCCAATTTCGATCAGTAGTCTCCACCCTCCTAAAATTTGCTAAACCCGTCGCCAACAACTATAGACTTTATAACGCTAATGGCTATATTTTTCCCGCATTTGCTACACTCGAAGCGCATGTAGATCAGCATCACCTACGCTCATCAGAGCCGTCCATTCATCCATCAAACAGAACCAATCAGACGCACCCCATAGCAGCAATTAACGTCTCAGAAACTTCCAGTCCGACGTCCCTTATCCGCAGCTCATCATCCCCTTCGTCTCCCTCGCGCCGCCGTCCGCCCATGGCGCTCCAACCCTTCTCGTCCGCCACCGCCACACGGAGGCTGACCCCTTCGTCTCTTCTCCTTGCTTCGAGAACAGGTGCCCTCCCGTCTCCATTTACCCCCTTTCTGTTCTCATTTGGAAACTTTCACTCCCGAAAGGAAACCCACATGATAGCGTTTGCAAATTCTTCAGGTCGTCTTGATATCCTTGAAAGTTCGATACCTGTTAAAGTTATAGGATCCTGGATATCATCTTTTAGGATATCATCTTTTACTATCGCGGGTATGAACTGTTTGCATTAATGCGTCAGCAAAGTTAACCATGTAGTGAAGCACTAAACCTTGATATCTCTTAGCCAAACTGCTGGAGAGCTTCTTATATCAAGGGCTTCTAATTTCACGAAGTATGATACTGTACAAATATTTAGCCATTAGTGAGAACAACTTTTAGAAACTGCCTAGGGTTCATTCGAACTGCTATTTTGCGCATAGAAATCTGTTTCCCTAGTGGTTATTGGTTAACATGATCAATAAAGCCAGTTGATTGTTCATTGTTGACGAGATGCGTGCTACAAACTCTGGTAAAAGCCCATGTCATCGTCCATTGTGTTTAACAATCCTTGGATATTCTTGGTGATTAATTCATCCTTCCAAAGTCCAAACCTTGTATAGCCGGTACATCTTAGTGCACTTCATATTTAAAATTTTATTTTCTTTTTTGACTTGACCTTTGTTCTCAATTTCCCAGTGGAGCCGTTATCCATCAGCTATTTTGATTTTGATTCTCTGCTTCCGTATGATGAGAGGTCAAGAGATTCCATCATTGCTAAAGCAGGAAAAGGGAATTAATTTTGATTCTGTTTTTCTGTTAAAAAATGATATTTTTTTATTTGTTTATTTGTTTGTTTTTTAAGTTCCATCTTGCTCGCAGTCTTTACTCAATCTCTATGACCATGTAGAATGAAACTTTGAATGACCTGAAGATTCGTGTTCCAAGAAAACTTACAGATCATCTGTAAATCCTTTGTGCATTTTAGATTTGATTTGATTGGAAAGTAAACATATCTCACCAATTAATGATACACTATTTCTGATGTTTCAATACAATTTAGCAAGAAAAGAGGGGAATTCTTAGATATTTGTCTAACAGGTAACAATCACTCTGGATGCCCTGGTACATGCATGAATAAGTTCTCATGGAGCTCTACTGCAAACTATGTAAGACTACAGGTGGGTAGTGCTTTCTCAAGCAGGCACTTGGCTACTAAACTCATCAAGAAGAGGCAAGTGCATCTCTCAAGCATTTTGCTTTTTGTAGCTGACTTTCAAAGTGCATATTTTTTTCCTCAACCATCTTATGCCTCATCCTCAGAGCAGGAGTCTTGAGGTGTGCAACTATTGAAGAAATTGAAGCTGAGAAATCTGTGATTGAGAAGGGTGCTGTAAGTGCATTTATGATTGTTTCTTGAACTACAAAATATTCTGGGAAAAGTTCTTGTGCTGCATTGGTTTTGTGCATTCAGTGAGCTTAAATGTATTTCAGAAAGAGAAGATGGAAAAGACCATTGAAACAGTTCGAGGAAATTTTAATGCAGTGAGGACAGGGAGAGCAAATCCTGCCATGCTTGACCGGGTTGAGGTATATAGCAGTTTTTTATTGCATTTACATACTCCATGTACTCTATTTGTTATCCAGCAAGTACTTGCCAGAATCCAATTTTGATAAAAAAGGGTGGCCCAGTGCATGAGGCTTCCGCTATTGTAGGTTCTGAGGAAGGTTAGATGCATGCAGCCTTGCCTCCATTTGCAGAGAGATTGTTTCTATGTTTCAAACACATAATGGAGAAGGCAAGGCTCGCCCTCCCAATTTTGATCAATTATGATATCAATATAGACAATGCTACTGTATCTATAAAATGCGGTTGCAAAATTCTGCTAGCCTATTGCTATCCTAATTTGCTAATTGTATGGACTATGGAGTTTCTTTCCTTTATAAGTGTGATACTAAATTGTATTTTTAATTTGGATGCTCGAAGTGGGAGAGGATTTAAGTTGCAGTAGCAGTTCTTTGATGGCTGTGTGGAAGGTGATAATCAAGACATCCTAGAAAGCATACAAATATAATTAGATTATATTTGTTTTGAAGTTTTTGATGGTGTCTTTGTTGACGAATTTTATTACTGTCATCTCAGTTTAAATGTAGAAATAACAAAAAGCTGTATATTATATGCGGAGTTTGGAGCTGTAGCCAATGGTACTAGCATTATAAAGAAAGATGTAGAGTCGGTTCATTTTGCGGGACACATATAATTCTGCCGGTTAAGTGCACAAAATGGTGCAGTGATGTGGATTGGTACAAGCTAAAGTCACTGAGTAATCTATCTCTCTTTTTCTTTTTGTTTTTGTTTTTGTTTTTGTTTTTCTGGGAAGGGGGCATGTAAGCTTGTTTTGGATTTTCTTAACTGTTCAAACTAAAATCTTTTTTGTCTTATTTTATTGTTGTTGTCATTGATTAAAGCCTGATTCTTTATGCTCTATTAAATTATCAAACTAGTTTCTTGGCTGATCTGATATTTTCCCACTTTGCTTATTAATTTGAGAAAGGAAAAATATTATAGGTTTGTGCAAATTGTTAATATTTTAATGCCTTTTCTGCTATTGTCAAAGCATTTTCACCAAGCAGAGTTGCATTGCAAAGAACGTAGACAGAAACCTTCTGCCTATTAACCTGATTGTTGTTATGGCTAAAATCTATCAATTACTGCAAATAATATGGTTCTGTCAGATGATGATATTTTGTTTTTCTAGGTTGAGTACTATGGAAGTCCAGTCAGCTTGAAAAGCATTGCACAGATCAGTACTCCAGATGGAAGATCACTCCTTGTGCAGCCATATGACAAGTCTTGGTGAGCTTCTTTACTGTTTAAAATATAAATTTTATGTTTTGTTGTGCCTTCCCAGCCGTGCAAGTTTTGACACCCCAGATTTTTTTTTCCAGCCTAAAAGCTATTGAGAAGGCTATAGTCAATTCTGATATTGGTTTGACGCCAAATAATGATGGAGAAGTCATAAGATTGAGCATTCCTCAGCTGACATCTGAGCGAAGAAAGGTTTGCTGTTTGTTTTCTCACTCTTTATTTTTTTTAAAAAAAAAAAAAAGAAGCAGCATGGGATAGAGATCTGAATTGAAAATATGCATGGGCATGGATGAATTCCGGCAGTCTTATATGGTTCACAGAGATTATATTTACCAATGGTATTCCTGGATCTATGAAATGGCCTTTATCATCAAAGTACAAGAGTTCTTTTCCTTATGGTTTTATAGACTCAATATGTTTTGAGCTTTCTCATCTGATGCTTATCAACTACATAATGAACGAAATTGGAAATGTAGCTGTATTCTTGGTTTGGAGTCTACCAAAGTGATGGCATGAGAATCGTACCTTGTTTTAATGTTTGATTAGATGTCCTCTGAGCGTGGCTTGCATGTAATAGAAATCAAATCAAGTTACATCAACTTTGATGGTCATCGCCATGAATCCTTATTAAATAGTGATAATTATTCACTAAATCTTCTTTCACCTTCATGCACATTGAAATACGTACATGCTATACAAATTCTCATTCTGTAATCTTCCCAGACATGTTTGAATTAAAAAAATTACCAGATAATTGAACTCATATCGCCTGTGTGTAGTAATGTCTAGTTCATATCAGAGTCAGCACTTAACTATCTCATAAAGTACACAAGTTAAAAAAAAAAAAAACATGTATGTGTTTTCTTGCCTTGCATTTTTTGTAAAGCACTTAGATGATGTCTAATTTGCTTAAGATTATCTCTTGACATCTCCTAGGAAGGACAGGACCTTCCAACTTTATTGGCAGAACTGCTATTGCATATGCATACGTCTCAATCCATGTATTTCTTTTGGTCTCCTATGTCATTAAATTTACTTGCTCATTGACTTTATGTATTTAATGCTGAAATATGTCTGATATATCTGCTATAATATATCCATTAATATTACATATCCATTCTTTATAGATTTGCCATTTAAAGGATTTAACTTGGAAAAGTAGATTTAGAAGTATTTTTCATAAGGTATTACAAAGAAGTTGAGCTATACTTCTTGAGCTTGGTTTGCTTCATGAATATTTTAATTGCCACCGATCAATAGTGCATGATTCATTAGAAAAGATATTTACCAATTAAAAATAATTAAAACTTTGCAGATTGGAGTTAAGGGTGCAACATAGGAAAATTGGTTTGGGTGTTAGCTAATGTAATTCCTACTTGCCCAATGACACACTCAATTCCAGCCTGACTTAAGCCAATAACCCAACTCTTTATCCATCAAGTAGAACACAATTTCAGGTGAGCTTGGTCAGAATCTTAGGTTGGGGTTTTCAAATCCAAGTTGCACTGGGTTTTGTTCTAAGAAATGATAACCAATATTGGAATTGGCAAACTTAAAATGTATAGAGCACTAGGGTTTTGGTACTCACATTGCTTATTTTTGTGATGCAACCTATACTTCAATAACTAAAAGAACTACATCAATCATCTAACATGTTGTTTTATGGCTGTAGGAATTGTCAAAAGTTGTTGCTAAACTGGCTGAGGAAGGAAAGGTATAAGAAGCTCATTTTATTGTTCCAAGAGTGGTGCTTCACTACTCAAGCAATATCTGCAATTTTTTAATTGCTGGGTCTTGATAACTTTTGATTTCTGTTTGATTTTTATTAAATATATTCCCTTCTTTATCCATATCCGATTTCCCTCTGTCTTTTGAAGTTCCACTATCTATATACAAACTCTAAAATAAGGTTGAATTACAGTCTGTACTTGTTAAGAAAACTACACACACATACTCCTAAATATTGTCCTACACGAAGGTTGGAGTGTGTCTTGTTAGAACCCTTTTTTTCAGAAAATATAATTAAGCTAATGCAATCTTCATCCCACCTTAGAGGGTGAGCTTTGGCGCAACGGTAAGGTTCCTCCATTAGGACCTGGGTGTTGCGGGTTTTAATCCCAGAATTAGTCTCTCTGCATATAGGGGTAAGGCTGGGTACATCTGATCCTTCCCAAACCCTACAATGGTGGGAGCCTCATGCATATGGCCACCCTTTTTTAATCTTCATCCGACCCTAAAAATGATGATGTACATCAATTAAGACTGCTCAGGTCCAGTTTCACCATCAAAGACGTATATAATGGAATATAAATAATTAGTATTAGCTGTGGTTAGAGCCATCCATTTGTAGCATAAGCAACTCGCAAAATCTGCCATCAAGCATAACTTTTTGCAAAATAATGGTGTTTATTTTTAATCATGCCAAATACTGCTTTTGCATGCTTGATTGTGGAAACTTTTTGTTTCTCTGTCTGTTAAACGGACGTGTTGAAATGCCAATCATATGCTTTTTGCAGGTAGCTATTAGAAATATAAGGAGAGATGCCATCAAAGCCTATGAGAAACTTGAGAAGGTTGCAACTTTTATTGCATATTATCTGTTAGGATGCTTCTTCTTTTTCCTTATTCATCTGGTAGGTGCTAAAGTTCCATCGTCTGCCTTTCTTTCATAGGAGAAAAAGCTTTCTGAAGATAATGTTAAAGATTTGTCAAGTGATCTGCAGGTGACAATATATCCATGCTTTTATGGCGCTATTCAATACCTTAGTATTTGCTCTCCCTGCTTATGCACTTTGACAGAGATACCAGAATGTTTTCGTTCAAATGTTAAATTGATGAGCTTTCACATTGAATTTTATAAACGTTAATTTGCAGAAAGTGACAGATGAATACATGAAGAAGATTGATTCCATCCAGAAACAAAAGGAAAAGGTATACCATCAGATAGTTTCCAGTAGCTTCTAATCTCCCTGCATTTTATTGTGAACACGTGTCAGGCTCTCTCCCTGAGCAAGCAATAGAATGAGCATCTGTTAACATCTTTTGGTTACTTTTTGCCCCACCTTTTTGCCCCACACAAACGTAGTTATATAAATAGGGAACGAAGATAATGTTGGAAAAGCCATGCCAGTAGTAGCTGAAAGTGAGTTTATTGTGTTTGCTTATATTCAAATATCTCGACAGTGTACTACATGAGAATATTGTTCTAGTCTCTTTTCATTTGATTTCTGAAACCTTTTATTGTTTGTAAAATGTATATGTTCACGAGGCTCATGTTGGCAGGGACATCAGTTTGTTTCATTGTAAACTTTCAGGACAGTTTAAGAGTCCACTATCTCATGGTTGATGGTGGTCTTGAGTGACCATTTCAACATTTTGCTAGTTGTAACATTTATATTTTGTCAACCTGTTATAATATACTCACTTTTCTTTAATCAGTAAAGTTCTGTAGTTGTGGTACATTCTCATTTTTGTTTGTAAATTTTTATTCACATGATAGGTTCACTTTAGAGCAATGTGCACCATCTCAGTACAGTAGTGGTTAGGTACTGGTGTGGTATGGTATTATACCCCCACTTTGTAGGTAAACGCACACCGGTTAGGTACCAGTTCAATATTTTTTTTTCCTTTTTCCTTTTTTTCAATTTTTTATTTTGAATATTATTTGAAAGGTTTATGGATCTTTAGATTATGATTTTAAGTGTGTCGTCATGGTATTTTTTATTGATCTCGAGAGATTTTATGATTACTAAATAGATGCAGTTGCAATAATTGAACATAGATTTATAACTCAATATGCAAATTCATATACTTGTGTGCCCTAGTTCTTGTCATCTATATCTTACATCCAATCGTTAAATAATTTTAGCATGTTCCCCTATAACTAGGTCCTATTTCTGGTTTGTACTGGCTTTAGTGCTTGAATTAGAAGTCATGTTCTATATATACGCACTCAAGTTACAAAATACCTAAAAAGTTGATTCTAATTCAGACTGATATAGAACTCTGCCAGGGTACTACAAAATTTTGGCAAGATTTTCCCTAATTTTACCAATTTTGACCTATTTTAGGCATAAAAATGTATTTAAAAAAAAAAAGAAAAGAATGGAGAGAAGGGCGGGCTATTTTACAAACAGAGAGGAGAAGGCTACGAGATGATCTTCTCTATTATTGGAACTGCAGTGGCACGAACCGAGCAGAACCAAGTGGTTTCACTCGGTTCAGGCCGGTTATGCTTGCTTCGGGCTGATTCAGGCCCCTTACCAACCCAACCTACCTTTTCGACCTGATCCTACAACTGAATTTGGGTTGATTTGGCATATCTTTCTTTAGAGTTCATCCATTCTACTACCTCTCCAAATAAGTCAAATGTGCTGCACCGTTCCTTTATCTGGATATTACTCTCCCTTTTTGGTCAGAACTTCTTTCAAAGCAAAGAGTCTACAACTTCTTATCTCCATGACTGGTATCATAATTGTTTCTCTTTGTTTCCTTTTTGTAAATATTGCTTTACCACATGCTAGTGTCCGGATTTCATTTTATCATTCTTTGCTTATGGCCTTAGCCTCACGTGATATATCAATATTTTCTTACCTAAAAAGTTTCGACATAGGTGTCATGACATGGTAATAGTCAGAATCTCATTTTGTAAACTTGTAGTTTTGCATTGATGGGGATTTGCAGAAACATACACACACGCATGCGCATATGTACATGGAGAAGGAATAACAAAAATGGTGTGCCTACATGTCAAGTAATTATTGAATAGCTAAGTTTTAGTCCATGTGTTTTGAGACAATGACCTGCTTTCTTGTTTTATAAATGGCAAATATTTCATTTTACTAGTTTCTCGAGTAAGTAAGAAAAATGGTGATTTTTTTTTTTCATTTTTAAGCATATTAGGTGTCATAGATCATGATAAATGGTGTAAAATCTCAATTTTGATGGCCCATATTTGATTTGCATTAATATTGCTCCAGCTCAATTCCTTCTATGACTGGTGTACTGGTCTTTATTTACTTTGTTTATGTCTACAGCCTTTCTTATTTGTTTTGTAATTGCATAAGATTTAAATTTCTTAGGTTATATCATGAGAACGCTTGGCTGTCATAACAGATTTGTGTGTATGGTTATCTTTTTTCTGTTGTGCACTGTTGAATGCAATTAAGAAGGGCACGAATTACACTATCAGGTTGTACTAGATGTTATGATTGTGCAAGTATCACCTACCCTGCACTCCCGGTGCATGCAAATCTGAGGTACACAGTGGTATGCAAAGTTCTAGTTGGTTCTCAGGACATGCTCCTGCTGCATGCGTTCCAGATAATAGATGATTATAGACTCATTGCATGTTAAAGTTTGATGTACTGGTTGAGGCCCTATAGAATTGTTCGCGTTTCTATGACATGAGAACAACCATGTTCACTTATACAATGATACAATGTTTGGCATAAATTTTAAGCCTCTCGAAGTAATTCTTATTTTGCAGATATGCTCCATTTCAAGATGTTCTGGAGCTGTTACATGCAAAACATCCTCTGTATGTGTAACTGGCCTAGTGTTATTGGGCCAAAAGGATATTACCATTCTGATTCCACTAAATCAACGCAGCTATATAGGGTAGCATGGTCTGCTTTTCTAGACTCGTGCATGCATATGTGGTTGTCTTCCTCTTGTTTATGGTTACAGAATCCTTTGCATGTGCCCATGCTATGTAATGATGTACTGATTCAGACAGTGCCATTTTGTTCGACTCCATTTACAGTTTCTTTTTTCCTTGTTCATCCTCACATGCCATCTGTGCACTATTCTCCTTTTCATGCTCTGATTAAATGTGCTCTCATTTTCAGGAATTGCTGACAGTATAGCTATCTAAAAGCATGTACAAATTCCTGTGTGATATCAACTGGCAGTGTAAGTTGTAGCCCTTCTCTTTTCCATATTATACCTGGTGATTATGTCAAAATTAATCTTTTTTTTTTAACAAAAAAGTAATTGATTTCATGGTTTTTTCCATCTTCACGGTTGAGCTACATTTATGCACGTATACTAAACACTGAGGATTTTCTTATAATTGTCAGTTTTGACTTGGGTATCTGTTGGCAACTGGTCGTGAATAGAGTGGAGCTGCTGTATGTGTTTTTGAGAGGATTTTGATGGATGATGATTCCAATGAAGCACCAAACTTGCAAGGTTATTGTTGTGGACTTGGTACATAAATCATGTTTCTTGCTTAAATTTTTTCCTCGTTTGATTTTGTAAAGATCAACAAGGTTCAACAAATTTCTTTATTTTGAGGATTAGTGCTCTTCTAGATGCAAAATTACTAAGATGCAGTAAGTATTTTTAGCTGCCATGAGCAAATCCTGCTTAAATTCTTTCCTTCAAAAAACAATATGCATCTCTCCCAGTTATGGAATCAGAGTTGCGCAGATTTTTGTTCGCTACTCTACAATCTTTGGGGATTGTCTGGTCTAACGATCGTGAGGAGAATTGTATCGACTATTCTATGGAAAACTAAAATGAAGCCCGTCCAACCATACAATGACTATTGAACGTAAGAAGTAGCGAGCCAGACTGGCAGCCATATGAATCGGACTTGAGCTTCTTCTCCTTCATCTGGACTCCTTCCCAGTCCTGGCTTTCTAGACGATTGCAGAAAGGTGGTGTAACGTTTACCATATAACAAGACATTCCTTGCGGCTGCAAATTTGGATGCTCTGCACCCCTCTTTGGCTAATGGTATTTTTTCATTACAATCTCACTCCAATGTGTAAATGATTTTCTTCTTCGATTGTGGAAGATTATGGCTACCATCCGTTTCTTAATAAGGGTCGTCCATTGTCAGTTTGATATTGGTGAGGTCATATTTGTTTCCGATGAGCCGATTCAAAGTCATATCATGGTAGCTGAATTGGACAGAATCCGGATGCCAAACCGCCCCTGGAAAATGGAATAACGATATTTTTATTCTCCCGTGATAGCTTGGTCACTGTTACCTCATTTAAGTCCAAGACTGGTCAATATCTTACTTCCATATCTAACTCCTCCAGAGGGCGCAGTTAATGGCATGTCTGGGCAGATATTTTGGGTATCTTGTGAAACCCCGAGAGACTATTTACAGTGATAGAAACGCTTGTGGTGCTAGGCATGTGTTAGATGAGCCCCACCGATGAACGGATGCCGACCGCATATTTCACGGTTGGCGACATGTCAACAATTTTGCATATGCCTTGTCGCGTGGGAATTCAGCGCTTTTTTTAATCCAAAGAAGTCTATCTAGGCGACTGAATCAGTCTCTTAGAATAGAAAGAAACTGTGGTGGAGGACATGCACCATTTATACCGGGTTGTTAATTTGGGATCCAGGTGATTGTGTAATGCGGCCTCAGTCAGTCAGTCAGTCAGTCTGGAAGAAATCTACCCAAGAGACAATGGACATAATAATATCTATTGCTTCCTCGCCAAGGTCCAGTGGAGGTAATCAGGTGAATTGGGCTTTCCAAGATGTAGAAATGCCTGCGGACTTGCTTTGGAAATGGTGAGCAGCCCACTCGCACTGTAGGTGATGTCCAAAACCAACCTCAGGTTGTGGTCTTTATTGGCCCTTTGCTTTTCTTGCCTCGTTAATAAGCAACTATACTATCGTTTTCTATCTATCTATCTATTTATTGTGCATTCTTAATTAACTTTGCAGCCGCTTAAATATTGCAGCTTTCTAGCCTTTGCATCAGCCACTTGCATGATCACCTTCTATTTTTTAATTAATTTTTCTAACTCTATATTTACCATGTTTAATTTGTTTTCAGCTAGATAACTTACTAGTACAGAGCGCAAGTAGCATGAATATACGATAGAAAAAGATTAATTAAGGAGCACGGAAGTGAAAATTTGGGGCAAGAGAAGCTATAATAGTTCTCTTAGAAATCTAGCACATCTAACATGTGGTTGATACACGTGCTTCATATCACTTTGGCATCAATATATGGAGACAAACATGCAATTGGTGGGGATGCTTCAAGATTTTCCTAAGGGGGTATTTGGTACGAAGTCATCCATTAAAAATCAAAGGCGATGTGAATGGAGATAATAAAATCATTGTATTTGACTGCACTATGATGATCCTATGTGGTAGTGGTTTCAAATCACCACCATTCTTCAAATCATCTTCCAATCCAGTAATGAGTTACACATCCTCAAGATCAGGAATCAAAGATCATCTTCAAGCAGTGATCTTGATTAAAATATAACGACAAAAATATCCTTCGGTCTAGTAAAAAAATTAGTATATCAATATATCGTGAATATATTACATCAATATCATATTATATTCGATATTATATATTATATTTATGATATATATTACATGATAATATATTATTAATTATATTATTATTATATTATGATTCAATGATAATTTTAAGTTAGAGCAAAATTATTTTAATATATTTTATATTTATATAATAAGATATTTAATATATTACTTCAACTTGCCTTATTTTTCTAATCAAAATAAATATTCATATTAATAAATAATATATTATAAATATAAATAAAAATATTAATTATATAATAATAATTAATATATTTTTATAAAATTTAATAATTTATAGGAATAATAAATATATTTTTACAGAATCTATTAATTATTAATATATTAATGATATAGTAATATTTTGTTTATAATATATTATATATGATTGATAAATATATTTTTATGAAATATGAGTGATTTTAGTATTATATAATCAGTTATCTTGGATTCCTATAGAATTTCAAAAAGATTATTTGTGGATACTCGAGGATTTTTAATTACTAGATCATGGTCTGATAAATGTCATGATCTTAGATCACTGATGATCGCATCATCATAGGATTCGGATTATCGATGATTTTGAATCATCGTGGTGATCTCGTTTAGATCACCAAACACTACCTGAATGAATGGATATTAAGAAAGCCCTCAATGCATGGCTCCTAAAATTAAGTGCAGAATAATAGTATAACCTAATACCAAATCTTTTGCAACATACAATTCTCATACACAACCATCCCAACTTTCCCCCTTGGAAAAGAACCACAAACTTTAGCATGAAGGGAGCGTGGAAAGGCGGGCTTGAGATGGTATGTTTCTTTTCAAAGAAGGATAAATGTGACCATGTCACAAAGGTTGCCGTCATGATACTGTTTATAAAATAAACATAACTGTATCGTGGTGGATAAAATGCAGTGATGGCTAAGAATTTTAGTTTGAAGAGTGAATTGGAAGCATTGGAAAGTGGATTTGGATGTTGAAGCGAAATAGCATGGTGGATGTGAGTAACTTAAAGCGCAAGATTGTTGCAAAGAAGATTTTGAAACAATTGGCTTGAGATGGTGACTCGACTCAAAATTTCTGAGGCTGTGCTAATCAGCAATGAAGATTTGTCAAGTATGTCATGGATGGTTGTTGGATATTGTCCGTATGCTCCTCTTGTTCCAGATTTTATAATTATGATGGAGGTGATAGACTTGGCTCCCCTTCCCTTTGATTTGAATGTGGCCAACGGGGGACCAGCCTAGATTGGGTCCCATCTTCGGATGTCCTCACGCGGAAACCTTTTTAAAAGCACAGGATAAAGGAAGAGAATAAAAGGAGGACTTCAATTCCAGTGTCGTGTTTCAGTGGACCGGTCAGTTGGGGAGGCCAGTCCATGTGGCATCATAGCACGTGAGTTCCTCTCTTCTACAATTTTTAACTCTTAAAAACTATATTAAATTAGTACCCCTACCGAAGAAAAAACTATATTAAATTAGTATGAGTTTTGAGTATGATGTGATAATCCAATCTTGTTGTGAGGATTTTACCAAAAGGTCTACATTACTATATTCACAAAAGAGGATTCTTTTTATTGAAATTTGCCAAAATTGACTATTTTGGACTATACTAGATTGCTTGTTACACTTTGCATGCTTTTATACATGCAATAAATATGTGCACTCATTTTGCTGAGTTCTTTGTGGGAGTTATGTGCATACATTTTCAACACATTTGTTCATTAATTGAATTGGATGTGTGCATACGAGGACAATTGCATGACAATGTAATCAAGTTAATTTTAGTTTTATGTACTCCCCTTGCTAACATAATCATAGCAATCAATCAATAGCTTAATGTATGTGTTTCTAAGTCGAGCTAAAGTGCAAAGATGTCAGGTCATGAGGTGATTATATTTGAGTTCCGGAATCAACCACCGGACCTTCTCTTTATACGTAGGCCGGGTTAAATTTAGGGAAACAGGGCAAGAGTTGATTCTTGCTGGTCCGACGGACCACCACGTTAAAGATAGGGACACAATGAAGCTGGCCCCACCCACCACGTGATTGGATGTCTCAGGTTGTCATGAAAAATGTACAAAGAAACAACACTGATGCTAGCTTCATGACAATCTCCACGGCTCCCATTTTAGCCTCACATTGTGTTATCCATTTTAACAGTACAAGCCTAAATCATGACGACTCCATTACTACTATTTCACTATAACTGTCATGCAATAGGAACATTTATCCTATATTGATTAAAAAATAGTCGTGCATTTAACAAGCAACGATTGAAGCAAACAACAAATATGTTTCATATATACTAATTTTATTTTAAACTAAATTTGGTGAAGATAAAAATGCATAATAATGACTGTTAATTAATTTTTTTGGCAATGGTAAGTAAGGCCTCTGATAGGGATACTTGCCCTGTTGAAATCTACCAATCAATACCGAGGGGTGGTCTATTGCACAACGTACCAAGTTGTGCCGTGGGGCTCGTCTTCTGTCCCTCATCAATGCCCTTCAACCTTGCTGGAGTTTTGGTGAATTCTAATGTGAGAGAGAGAGAGAGAGAGAGAGAGGGAGAGATCGGATTGCCTACGGTACCAAACTGGTGCCCCCCGTCACATCGTGACCGTGGGCCCGGCCCAGGGAGATGAATCTGCAACCATTGTCCCTATTCGGACTCCATTTCGAGATCGCTGCTGTACCCACTAGTGCTGTGACTACTGCACATGGGATCGCCGGTGCTACCCAACGGAAATCAAACCTCTATTATATGGTAACAACATCCCCCCCTCCTCCCCACCGCAAACCCAACCAAAACAAGAAAAAAAAAAAAAAAAAAAAAGGAAAAAAAAAAAGAGAAAAAAAGAAACATCTCGTGATGTGATGCGCGTACGTCACGAGCTGATGGACTATTTTTGGAAGGGTATATATATATATATATATATATATATATATATATATATATATATAAAAGAATAATATAGTATCTGATGTTGGGGCCCACTGGAGTTCCGTACGTGGGGCGCAAAGTGTCTGCTTGAATGAAGGCATGGAGTACGGGCCCACCGTCTGCCTTCCTAATCCTACCCCCTTTCGCTTTCCTCGCTTCCAGGTTCAAACCTATCCATCCGGAAACCACCACCCGAATGAATGAGATGGGCGACTTCAGAACGGCTCTCTACAGCACGGCCGCTGAGTACTTGATCGGGGGCCTCAAAAAAAAAAAAAAGGGTGGGGGGTGGTTGTATAATAGAAAGATTGTCGTCAGGTCTTCGGTCTTCTCTCTCACATCAGTGCGCAGTTCCCGCGTGGGGTCCAGAGTTCGTTGCCGTGGGGTTGGTTCCTGCCCTCGTGGCCGGATTTGTTAGGAAAGAAGAGACCCTCCTTGAGTCGAATCGCAATTGAATGCAAACAAAATATGTCATCGTTTTCTCGTAAAACCACACACTATGGTTTACCTTAGAAAAATTAGGTTAAAAAGAGGAATTTTATAATTATATCGTTTTTGATCACCCGAGAAGATTGAGTTTGGTTATACTTGGGACAATGTTCAAGTTGCGCGCCTAATCTTGCAAGCTACAGAGGGTCCCACATTTACATCTTCCTAACTATTGATGCACATGTAGTGTTAGGTGGTATAAATTGGATCATTAAGATGACCTTGAAGGATTAAATAATTTGATTTAGATAATTTAAGATCATGCGTATGTTATGCTACATTTCTATAATTAAAAATTTTAACATATCCATGAGTACCAAAACATCCTACATATATTTCATAAGAATATAATTATTAATTATATAAATATATTATAATAACATATTAATATATTAATTATCAATATAATTCATGTAAATTTATTAGTCTCTAAATTATATTAAAAAATATATTAATTTTTATTATAAAATTGATGTTTTTATTTATATTTATAATATATTAATATTATGTTGATATACATTTTTTTTTTGTTAGAGGCCAATACCATCGTCTCGGATCCAATCTCAAGGATAATTATTCAATGGCACAACTGAATATAGTGATTTGGTAACAGGAGATCATCATGTGCAATTAAATATAATGATCTATTTAAAATTATTAAATAATAAATATTTTTAAATAAAATTTATTCTTATCATCATTGATGTTGGGATGATCATCCCATGCCAAATTCTCCGTGAGGGTCCTAGGGAAAGCCTGGAACTTGCAGCGAATAACGTTTCAAAAAGGAACAGCAGGACTGGAGCATGAGAACCAGATGCTTGGTAATTTATCAGAGCTCCGACCGCCCTAATTATTGTAGAGGTGATAGGTGATAGGACGTATGTTTTGGACTTGTCCAACCACCTGGCGTCATATGACAAACAGACATCTAGTGATTTGAAACTAGATCTCTTTAGTTCTAAACACATTTGGAGAGGGCACAGACCTGCTTTAAACCAATAAACAGCCACGTTATTCCTAAAAAACAAGCGACATAATCGAAAAAAACAGCTACCTTATTCCTAAAACAACAAGCTACAAAATCGAATTATTAGCTGTTAGAGTGTAGGGACATGAAGTATAATAGGCCCAAATAATAGCCTTGTAAAATATAAATGGGCCGGGCTCTACTTTACTAACCTCAACTTGATTATAAAATAGATGAAAGTAAGACTAGAGGAAGAATTGACTTAGCATAACGTTTTACCACCTAAATTTCCACTATAATGCCAAGGATACGCTAGATTCAAGTCTCGTGAGGACGCACCAAAAGGAAGGGATTTTTTTTTTTTTTCTCGCCGTTCAACTCTTACCTACTGCATTGCCTGACCCAAAGAAGACATAACCCCAAGGAGGAATCTTAGAAAATAAAACAAAAGATAACATGGAAGTCCATGTAACCTTTCAGTAAAAGTTAAACACCACCCCTTCCTATTTGTTATAAATAATTCCAGAAAGCAGTTGGCCGCTTGCGTGCTGCTAAACCCCATAACATAATGCTGATGCTCTAATAATATAATCCAGAGTTGTCCAACTCGGATCCATTTCTTCAGAACTTTCCCATTTGCTTTTGAATCAATACTTATAAATAATGGGTGGGAATCTGAAATAATGATCCCACGCTACCTCTCTCACCCTTCCACCAGCCGGTCCGCGTGGAGCCAAGAATGCTGGCCACCTTTGACAATTCCCAAGCAAAAAGAAGACGCACATCATACTCCTTTGTCGATTGCGCCGGATTAGATCTGCGATTTTGGACCATCATAAGATAAATTAACAAGTCCATACTCTAGAATTATCTAATGATTATGATAATGATGATGTTTTGATTTTATAATTAAGCTTATGTACTCTGCGTCCATCACTAATTGTCATCTCAAGACAGGCAAATGAAAGGCATATATCTATTTAAAAATTTAATTAAAAAATTAGATAGATATTGTTTTTCTAAGCAATAATCATAACTGCAACAATAACATATAGTTTAAGCAAACTTGTCGTGGGCAATTGCCATCTTCCCATAAACTAATATACAAAAAGGACATAAATTGGCAGCACTCCGTGCATAGATCAAAAATATAATATGCTCTAGGATATTCTAAAATAAAACCATGCTATATTATAAGAGGCTTGTGCACTTCTGATGTAGATTTCTTCTATGGCGCAGATGTAAGCACTGGGAAGCCTCCTTGGAAATCCCTATACTTTTAAAAGACTTCCTGTTTACCAAAAAAAAAAAAAAAAAAAGGACTTCCCAGCCCTAGAAGCATGCTTTCCAATTAAGAAAATGAAAAGAGATGAAATAGGGCTGGGGTCGGTCCCTTTGGCTCATAGCAAGCTTAGCTGCCGTCTACCAATCAATTAGTTGATGCCCTAACATTTCTACCATTGATACATGGGCTTCTTATTATTATTGCCAGCCTCCTTTCTCTCTCTCATCTCTTGTAGAGTTCCAAAAAATAGAATAGATGTCTTCACTGTTATCTAATAACATTTAATGATCCAAATGAAATTAATACGATGATCTAACATCATCAGTGATTCAAATCTCATGGTGATTCAATCATCACTGAAATAAGCCATAATCTAGTGATTAAAAATCTTCAAATATTTTTGAGTAATATATTTGATATTCCATGAAAATTCAAGATTGGTAATTATTTAATACCAAAACTACCCATAATATATTCTATAAAAATATATTTATTAATTATAAAATATATCATAAATAAAATATTAATCCTATAAATTATTAATTCTATAAAAATATATTATTTTTATTATAGAAACAATATTTTTATTTATGCTTTTAACATATTATTATTGATAAGAATATTTATTTTGATTAAAAAAATAAGGTAAATAGAAGTAATATATTAAATATTTATATCATATAAATATAAAGTATAATAAGATATTTTACTCTAATTTTAGATTATCAATGAATCATAATACGAGAATAATATGATTAATAATATATTATAATATAATATATATTATAAATATAATATATAATATATAATATCAAATATAATATAATATCGGATATATAATATTGATATAATATATTAATGGTATATTGATGGAGCAATCAAATGTGATGATCTCATCACATCTATTGACATCATTCTTGATCTTGAGTAGATCATTCCATAACAAATGTCCCCTATATATACTTTGCTAGTAGTTGTATATCTTTCAAACTTGAAACCTATATGCCACGGGTTATACTACTTTGATCGTTATCCTTCAAGCTCATCTTCGGATATATTCTTCGACCAATGACCGAGGTTCCTTAGCAAACCTTGATAATATATATCATCAGGATATCCTACTCTTTCAGTGAGAAAGCCCTCATCATTGTACCTTTGATTCAGATAAATTAGAAGAAAGCTGACAACCCCGTCAGACTTAATCCTCGAATGAAGTCTTCAACCAACCATCGATGATTATATTGTGCTACCCCAGATCACTTGATCAGATTCAGATTGACGACTTTAAAAAACCTTTGGATATGGAGCCATTATAAGAAGAACATAGGCTGACCCCATATTCCTTAAATATCAGATGATTTCGATAAAGCTCTCGACGGTTACAACGAAACGTGATGTACTATTTAAATATCATAAATTACTCATTACTCACGACTCATTGTGAGCCATGATTCTCCATAGTGGTTACTGATAATCAAAGTAACGTACATCTTCTCTCCTCTATAAAAGGGGATGACAGAGGATCCTTCAATAAATTTTTTTTTAAGCTTAGGATCTACTCTTTTACAATAAATTTTTCTTTACTATTTTTAAAAGCTCCAACTGCTTTAAATATCGAAGGATCCTTTATTGAAGAATCTCAAATGATCAAACTTTTCTTGCAGATCTTAGGTGTGACAAACCGTTATTGGATCTCTGTTGACTACCAAGTTTTTTTCTTGGATCACTGTCGACCAAGCTATTCCATCTCAGTTCAGAGCACTGTGGCAACACAATTGATCTTATATATCTAAATGTGTGGGTGTTATTTTTTTTTTGGTAGAACGTGGGTGTTTCTTTTTGTATATTACTCTCAGACTTAATTGCTTTTGTGTTGGAATCCAGCTTTGCGTCCCCGTGTTTCTCCCAAAGAAAAAGGGACGGAGTATGGTGAACTTGGGACTGGTTGTGTACATGCAACTATGCATGGATAGATCCAAGCACAAAATATCAGCTTTATGGAGTGGGGAAGGAAAACATAAGAAGTGGAATCCAGTGTTTGCTTCCAAGTTTAGCTATAATCATAACCACGCGACGCTACATTCTAGGGGGCATTCCAAGTAGGCAAGGTGACGTGGCAGATAGGTAGACGTGGAAACGTGGGCAGACTCGTCCGAAAGCGAGAGGGAAGAGGGGTTGCACGCGACAGGCGCGAGCAAAAGGTTTTCCCACGTCCAACAACGTGGGTCCCACGAAGACGCGGCACCCACCAGAAATAAACGACCATGGCTTGCCACGCGTACCGAAGCTGCGGGAACACGTCTGTTAGCTCTGCACGTGGCACTACAGTTGTGCTCCTTTCTTGGTTATGTGCATGAGAATGTAGTGGGTTGGAAACCCCGAGCCGGTGAGATGGTGTCACTTCGGGTGCATTAGTGGTGACTCAGCTAATTAGCATGGTCCCAACCGTTGGTTCTTCAGACCGGGGCCAGACGTGGCTATGGTCTGGCTGCAGCCTTAAGCCCGGTCCAAGGAGACAAAGAAGCCTGGCTCTATTCAGATGATGCCTGACTTGAGGCCAAATTTTCCTCTCTCTCAGAAACACGAATAAAAAGAATTAACAGCTTACTGGAAGCATATCATTCATCATGTTGCTGACATTTTCGTATCCTCCAAGTATCGCTGCTGAGACAAGGGAATTAGATGATACTATAGTATTTAAAAATACATATAAAGGCTTTTTGTTCGATTTTATGAATTTATACTGGAATGTATACCTCAACATTTTTAATATGAAAGATAAAAACAATGCGATGAAGATAGATCTAGCACAGTGATGCATGGAAGAATTATAAAGCACGTGTGAATATTTAGCACTTTAGGTGCTATTTGATAGGAGGCGATATTTTACATCACTCCAGTGACATGAGTTAGATAATATGATCATCTTTTTTGATATTGTAAAATCTCATCTAGTGATGAAGGATCCAGTGATAAATTCGGTGATGGCATCACTACATAATATAGTGATACTATCACCATACATATCCCAGGTGATAGCACATTATCGAATATTGGTGATATGCTGAAATTATTTTGGGATAAAAATATTTCTAATAAGTAAATTGGGAAGAAAATAAAAATTTTCTTCATCTTTTTCTATAAATACTTATTTACTAGATGTGTTTTTTATTTTTATTGATAAATTTAGTTAAATGATATGGATATATTTTATTTATTTATTAGATATCTATTTTATTTTCATAGGTAGATATAGTTAATTGGTATGGATGTATCATGCTAAATCTTTCATGCTTTTCTTTTTCTCAATTTATTTTGATGGGCTAAATCATTCCTAATGGGCAGGTCTGATATTGATGATCAAAATTGGCTGAGCTTAGTCAAGCCTAATTATATATAATATTATCGTAATATCATTTTAATAGATTCATCAAAATAAATATTTATAATAATAATAAATAAATAAATATTATTATTATTACTATTGCTATATGTTTTTGTGAGTAGTTATAAATGAAGAATGTTTAATCAAGTTGTAGAGTTATTATTATATACTAATGTATAAGACTATTTATGATATTTTATATGTTATCACTATCACTATCTGATGATATATCAAAAATAGTAAAGTTTTATTTCCAATGATATTTTAGTGATATATCAAACACAGTGATTATATATCATCTCAGTATTTGCACATCATTCCAACGATCAAATCACTCCAGTAATTACATCACCGATGATATACCAAATAGTACCTTAGCTTAATTAGCATCCTAAAATATAGGTCATGCATTTAATATAAGAGTCCTCAAGCCTTACTCATACAAAGGATGGAGGGTTTTCAAGATCCAATAAAAAAATCATCACATGAAATCTGATACGGTCAATAATCTTGTTAGGCTTGAATTATTATCTCCCAATTAAGGTCAAACCCACCTAGTAGAAGCTATTGCGTGTAACTTTTTATCTTATTCTCTCTTTTGCTCAGAACAGTTATATTTTACATGTAACTCTTATCTTATTATCTATTTTGCCCATAACAGTGTTGTTTAGGAGCATCGCAATTCATTGAGTAGACAAAGTTTCTAGATATAAATCTTTTTGGCTTTCATCATTTTTATCCTAAGATAAAATTATAATCCTATGCATTTCTATCTTTCATTCTTGTCTCGCCACTAACAATGTATGGCAAAGTTTACGGATCGGCAGACCATCTCAAATATTAGTATTCCTCTCAGATGAAACATAGCCAATATCATTAAATAAATCAATTTCTATTTGAGCCTGTATAGTGAGTGATATGCTACTGAGTTGAGCTTGGACTCCTACATAGCATGGTTTTGCTAGGAATAAAATTTCTATATATGGCTTCACCTGGTTGGCTAGCAACCGTAAATCATCAATAGGAGCTCTTAGTTTTTGTATTTATTAACTTGAATACATAGAAGAGTGCATCTTAGCTCGGACTTTTAATTAGGGTACATAGGCTAAGTCTCGCTATCCACTTTAGTTTTAAGAGTTCAAAGTTTTGAAAAAGAGAAAAGATAGCAAGAAGCTACTTGTGATACATGAGAAATTTTACACACAACAAACCTCCTTATCTACCTCCTACTTTCTATCTCTTAAAATTTTTGACAAAGAAATGAATGCATTAACCAATAAAGATGTATATATATTTGAGAATGGAAAAATCATGACGTATTTGCTAATTTTGCAAAAATTGATTTATTCAGTGAACAGCTCAGTCTTATAAGGGATGCTAAATGTTAATGTTCCCTAAATAGAGTAGTACATAAATTAAAAGAGGAGTTTAATTTAATGAAGAAGATACGGTGCATTTGTTGATTTAGAGCTATGCAATGAACTTTTCGTTGACTAGAAACATAAAATTAACAATATAAAAGAGACGATATACATAAAAAAAAAAAGTTCTTGCTTATGTTCAATGTCTTTGTAGTATTTATGATTCTCTAAAGGGTAAGCAATGCATCTGGTGAATGTGGAGTAAATATAGTCTCTTTTTAATACAAAAGGATATAGATTTCATGAGAAAAAAATGTACAATATATTGGATGTATCGGGAACTATCTATTTTTCACATAAAAAAAAAAGGTTCATAGTTTCAAGGCATGAAATCAGATGAGATTACATACATTGTATATTCCAATGAATGCTTTTTATTTTGTGATTGTTTAAATGTTTTCTAAAAGAGATACTATTTTATAAATTGATAAAAGGAAATGCATGGTTCATTAGGAAAATGGTAGACTACATGAGGTGAATTTATACACTACATAAGGTGAATTTAAAACCATTAATTTTTCAAACTAGTGATCCATATTCGGGAGCATGAATTTAATGACACACACGAGATTATACACATAAGCAATCTCAACTTATGATATTTCATAAAAAATAATATGGTTCATCTTTGATTTTAAAACTATCTATTTTCTAGCGTGGTTTATCTTGCACCAAATCTCAATATTATCTTCGTATTCATGTACCCCCACTCTGTAAAAGGATGGGGCAGTACCTTAGCCATAAACGAAAAGCATGAATTGATAGGAAAAGTTAAGATAAATTTATTGATTCCAAAGTATCCAATTTTAAATAAATGATCTAGATTATTCATTTATGAGGCATCTGCAGAATGAAAAATTATAATTTAACAACTAATAAGCTGTTCCAACACTAAAAGATATCATCACATCCTAATATATCTTGCATATTATTTAACTCAATTCTCATCATAATATTTTATCTTTATTTGGTTTCCTGTAGCTTGTTTTTTTGATTATTGCATCTAGCATGCATACATAGCCAGCAACAACATATTAATTAATATAGATGAGTGGTCGAGCTTGCTATTCTCATGCATTGCATGAAACATGCAACTAGGATAATCAAAAGGAGGGAAAAGACAAAACAAAAGATAAGCCTTATGTTAAGAGGAAAAATTGGATTTCTCTTGCCAAGTAAAAGAGAATCAGGGTTGTGGATATGTGGTTTAGAGATGGAGTGGGGTTTCCTGTTATTTCGACCGGCTGCATAGTTTAGATGGAACGTGGGACAGTGACTGAGTGGCCCGTGGCATCCAATATTTAGATTCCTTTTTAATTATTGGGATCGACTATTAAAGTCACCAACACATTACGCGTAACGCTCCAAATGGGAGCCAGCTACATCTGGTCCTTGGGATGGGGCGGCCTCGCACCTCGACCTCACAAGGGGGTCTATATTCCACTAAACTTTTCCAATTTAATAATAAAATCAACAATAATATTATATAATATTTAGCATTTTTTTATTGACTCTTGCGGAGGCAGCTCGGTGGTGGTGGTGGTGGGAAGTGGAGCCGGATGACGTCATTAGAACGCCACGTGGGCGACCACGGCACCCGCTGCGGGGGAATGGTGCTCCGAACGGCAGCGGTTCCCGTGGGGCCCGCCACTGTCGCGAATTCCGTGACCTCCGCCTCGCGGCAACACCCCAAAGCACTCTCACCGTCGGATCAAAAGAAACGGACGGATGGCGATGCCTCTCTAGGCTCCGGAACAACGAGGCGGAGGCCCCAGGAGCCAGCTAGGCTTCGCCCCAAGCCCCGCGCCCCCGGCGCGACCATCTCTGCCGAACCGCACTGTCGCCACGTCATCCTCGAGATCGAACGGTTTCCAGTTTTTCGAGGACGAAATCACGAGATCTCCACCGTCGATAACCACCCCAGCACTTGCGCGGTGGGTCCCGTGGTCAAGTGGGCGAGAAAGGATGATTAGAAAAGGGCGGGCGGCAACCCACTGAAAGTGGAAATTATGAGCCTGACTGGCCCGGTCCACCGCCTATAGCCGGTGCCGATACCGGACCTTTCCCATCCCGCCCGCTCGGAGACTACACGTGTCGATGACGGCGATGCGCCGGAGTAATTCGCGGTCCTTGTGGAACAAGGAAGCGATATTTATTACGACACTTGGCGGTTCAGTGCCGTAGCCCCTGTTGAATCGCACGGCTGGGAGTCTAGCCACCGTGGCACCGCAAAACATTGGCCGTCGGATTGGAGGAGGGATCGGACGCACGGGATTGAAGTGCGGGAGTGAAGGGGGCGATCTCTTCCGTCGGTTCGCGCCTCGAGTGGGGCTGGGCGAGTGACAAAAACCGAAAGGGAACGAGACGGGCGGCAGAAAGAGGAGAGGAAAGCAAACCAGAGGAGAGAAAAGAGAGCAGAGGAGGCGGCGAAGAGAGAAGGGGGCACAAAGAGGCGGAGGAGAAGAAGATCTGAGCGTAAAAATCCCTCCTTTTGCCGTTTTCTTGAAGGATTCCAAGGAGGCTAACCGATTTAATACCTCGGAAAGGGCGTTTTCCGTGCTTTCCAGGCGAAAATCCGTCGGGAAACGGCGGAGATCTACTTCGGAGATCGGTTCTCGAAGGAGAGAGTGGTTGGAGGATGAGAAAAGGGGGGGAGAGGTGATCTCATTGGATGAAAGAGATCGAAGGGAGATGGAGAGGAATCGAGAAGCACGGAGAGGAACCGTGGCGGCTGTGAACGGTGGGTTGTCTAGGAGGAGGCAGAGGAGCAGCAGCTTGAGAGACTCTCCTGGTTTGATTCTTCAGATCCGTCGTGCTGTTTTTTAGTCCTTTTTTTTCTTTTGCTTTTCCGTATGTTCATGGTTTTTTTTTTTTTCCTTCAAAGCTTTTACAGAGGAGGATGGAGGGATGGAGATGGCCGAGACGACGAGGCTCCGGGATCGAGGGAGCAAGAAGGATCGAGATCGGGATAGATCTAGCCGGTCCAAGAGGAGGAGAGGCGAGCGGATGCTGCACGGGAGCAACAGAGACGAAGGGGATGATAGCTCCGAGGAGAGCGTCGACGACGAGGAGGAGGACGATGAAGACGACGTGTCCGTGGCCGTCCGGTCGCCGCCACCGCCACCTCCTCCGGCGAATCCGGCCTCCTCGTCCTCTTCTCTACCTCAGAGCAACCACCATCACCACCACCAGCAGCAGAACCGGAAGAGTTTTCCGCCCAAGGTCACGACGAGGACTCCGCCGGTCTGGAAGCCAGACGAAATGATCGGATTCTTGGTGCCGAGAAAAGCCCGGTCAGGTATGGGGAGAAGAGAGTCAGAGAGTAGACATGGCTTGGGAGTTGGAAGCCGAAAATTTTTCGTTTTTTGATTTTTTTTTTCCCTTTATATTTCACGGTCAGACATGTTGAAGCCTTTGGTTTTATTTTTTTTTTTCCTTCGTTGGTGTTGCAGCTTCTACGAAAAGGTCACATGAATGTTGGGTTTCAGGTGGCTCTGGAAGTGGAGAGCAGGTTCCACGGCAAGCTTCGGCCTCTCCGTCGAGGCTCAGCCCTGCCTCCACCACCCAGATCTCACCCTCCTCCAACGCCACCGCTCGCAAGAAGATGGTCCGATTCCCTCTGTTTCATTTGATCATCTTTCTCTAGTGTTAGTCCTTGACAAGCTTTTACTGATGGTCTCATTTGTTTCAGAAACCGATGAGTGGACCCAAGCACCGGCCACCAAAGGTCTCCAAGTCGCCGTCTTTGATCGAGGAAGATATCGAGATCGAGGTCGCTGAGGTGTTGTTTGGGATGACGAGGCAATTCCCATGCCCGCCGAAACAGGAGACGTCCAAGATGGATTCCAAGGAGATGAATGGCGGTGCGAGCAACGAATCTAAGTCGAGAGTCTCCTCACCAAACGCGATCTCCCCTCCTCCCCCAGCATCCCAGACATCGGTTCTTCCTCCGTCCAATTCTAGCTCTAATCCCACTTCCTTGTCTGCTATTGGTGAGCAGAGCGGGCCATATGTTTACTTTTTCTCATCGTTTTTCCATTCTGTGTGACTGATGGCGCGACGCCGATGTTGCAGCTCCGAAGAGGAAAAGGCCAAGGCCTGTTAAATTTGAGGATGAAAGCCCCACAAGTCCTGTTGGCCTAGACGCTCTTCCAAGCACATCCGTGTCCTCTTCAGCTAAGTTGGAATCTGAGCAACCGATGAAGACCGAGGCTTCGTCACCCCGATCAGAGAAGAACACTGCTGCTCCTGCCATCGAGAACGGTGATGTGTCTGTCCCTCAGGTGGCAGCGGCCGCTTTGGATGTACAGCAAGAATCAGCAAAGACAGAGAGCAATTCAGTTCCTGATGCGAAGCTCTTGAAGGGAGAACCAAATGGCCAGAATCGGACAGAGAGTCATAAAGAAGCTGCTTCACCTGCAAAGGAAAATTCCTGTGCTGATTTGGATGTCAATCATGTGGAAGAAACTGCAGCAAAGGGGTAAGCGTTTGAGATCTGCTTGGTTGTCATTGATATTTATTACAGTTTAGGATTCTGAGAGGAATCCTCAATTGTTGTTTTGGTTCCCATTTTGCAGATCTCCAACGGCTGACAGCGTCCGCGAAGAGAAGTTTAACATTGATCTAATGGTGGGTGCCTTTCTAATTCTCAAAAAGTCCGCAAAAACTATTTGGGCAGCTCGACGTATTGAAAAAGAAATGCTTTTTTTTTTTTTTTTTTTTTTTTTTCAGGTTCCTCCTCCAGAGAGGGATGAATTGTGCGACTTCGATTCATATCACAAGTCGCAGGGTCCAGAGATTGACATGGTGGGCGATCTGTCTGCAAATTTGTTGTGAAGGTTTTCATTGTGTTTTGATTTGGGTTTCGTTGACTCGGTCTTATTCCTCTTTTAGGTGTCAAAAGTAAACAATGAGAAGAAGGAAGAAAAGGCAGTGGAGAGAACAACACAAGTAGATGAAATTCCTGAGGTCGACCGGAAGGTTGAGAAATCCACCAAGGAGGAATCCAATTCAAAGAAGCAGATGGGTAAGGGGAGGACCTTTGACCTGCAACTTGATTTGGAGAAGCCAGATAAAGACAGCCTTGATGGCGGCAGGCTGCCATTCCTGAAGCAGCAACCAAAAGTCTCTAAATCGGAGCCTGAACCTGAGAGGCCTGGTAATTGCCTCCGCTTTTATATCTGTATTCTCTGGCTCTCTGCTAGATTTTATCTTTGTTATCTGTAGATGTGATTTTTACTCTCTTCCTCCGAAATTGCTTGCAGCGTCATCTGCTTCCGTGCCTATGCCGATGACTGTCGCAGGCTGGCCCGGAAGTTTTCCTCCTTTCGGGTTTGCAGCTTGGTCCTTTCCTTCTACCTCTTTTGCTGTTGAGATTTCTGGTGATTCACCTTCTTCCTCATTAACAGGTATATGGGCCAAGTCCCATCTCTGCAAGCAGCCGTTCCGATGGATGGAATGCCAGGATCTTCCAGTATCTTGCAGGTCTTACTTTCTGCCTTTCCTACCTGCTTCCCCTTTCTGTCTTTCCTCCAAATATCTGAATTTTGATTTCGATATTGTAGCCTCCTAGCTTCCTTTCTCCACAGCCCCGCCCAGGGCGCTGTGCGACACACTGCTACATTGCACAGAACATATGCTACCATCAGCGACTTGCAAAGATGAATTCTTTCTGGCCTGCAGCGGCCGGCAGCACGCCACCGATATACGGGGCCAAGCCATACAATCTCAATGCAGTGCCACCTTCAGATGCATTTGCAGGTGGCTTCCCGGGCAGGAATGTGGGCTCTTTGCAAGACAATAAGGGCGCTGCAGTGGTGCCTGCGCTCCCCGGGCCTCCCTCTAAGGATATGATGCCATCGGCCAAAAATAGTACTGTGGAAGCTGCCCAGAGGAAACAGCCAGGCCACCAGCAGCCACCCCAGCCTGGATCAGCAGCCAATGCTCTAGTGAGTCTTCTATCCTCATTTCGTTTATTTTACTTTGTATATGTTGGATTGAGAAATAAATTATACTGTTTTCCTTTCCCCCTATTTCTTGTTTTCAGCCTGGCCCTGCATTCGTTTTGCCTCTCAACCATCAGCAGGCTGCTGCAGCTGCCGTGGCCGCTGCTGGCACCCGATCTGGTGGGTCAAAATCTACTCCAGTGCCACCATCTTCTGGTGCCTCTTCATCGGCAGTGATGAGCTCGGCATCTGGTGGACAGGCAGCACCCATGAGCTTAAGCTTTCCCGGCTTGCCCCCAAATGAAACGCAGTACCTGGCTATACTACAGAACAATGCGTACCCTTTTCCTATTCCTGCTCATGTTGCAGGAGCTCCACCTTATAGAGGAAGTCCTGGCCAAGCAATGCCCTTCTTCTACCCTTCCCAGGTGCTCCACCCATCGCAACTCCAACAGCAGGGACTGCAACAACCTCCCCATGCCCAACAAGGCCGCCAGAATACAAGCACATCGAGTGGATCATCATCCTCCCAGAAGCACCTGCAGCAGTCACAGCAGGCCTTGGGAGGTGGAGCCAGTGGCGGTGCCAATTCACTTGGCTTTCCAGCTACAAACCAGAGGCAGCACCTGCTCCCCCACCAGGCTCGGCAGCAGGAGTCTGATAAGGGCTTGGAAGACAGCCCCTCCACTGCTGATAGTAGGGTTTCTCAAGTACAGAAGAGCATCTACAACCACAACTTCGCAATGCCGATTTATTCTCAGAATTTTGCCTTGATGTCTAATGCCAACGCTGCTCCTGCATTGGGCACTGGTGGGGGTCACAGTGACAAGCAACCTTTGCATCATCAGCAGCAGCAACCACTGCAGAACCAAACGGTGAAAGTGGAGCTCACATCGTCCCAAGCTTTTGCAATGCCCTTTGCATTTAGTGGGGCTGGAGCAGCTGCACCAGGCCTTGACTTCTCTTCCATGGCACAAAAGCATGCCCTTTTCCAGAGCTTCCCAGAGGCTGCGAGGCATGGCTACCACCAATTCGCCACAGCTGCTGCTGCTGCCCAAGCAGTGCAGCAGAAAAAGGCCATGGAAGATGTGAAGCCTGCTACGGACCTGACGAATGCAAGTGTTGCGGCTGAAGAGGAGAGGAAGGTGATGGCAGGCAGCAAAGCTCCGGCTAGTGGTTCACAGCATTGCCTTAACTTCTCCAAACCAGATAGTGAGCCTCCCATCTCTTCTATCATTGGCAACAGTGTCATTGACAGCTCATCTCGAACACTGAATCTCATTCCAGCTGCTTCAAATCCCAGTCGAACAGCAAACCGGCCTGGTGGTGCTGCTCCATTGACCACATTGGCTGCCACAGCTACTGTCAACCTTTCCAATTCCCAGCAGCAGCAGCTAATTCAACTTCAGAAGCACCACCAGCAGCAGCAGCACCACCAGCAGCAGCAGAATCTGCACCAGCAGCTGCAGCTGCAGCAGCTGCAGCTTCAGAATCTGCACCAGCAGCAGCGACATCTTGCATCAACCCATGTGAAGTCCTCTACATCAAGCAACAGTGCAAGTGTCTTCTCTGATCGTCTGCCTGGGGGCTCTACTGTTACTAAGTACCCACAAACTCTTCCCAGTTTCCCTCAGTCTCTTATCCAAGGAGGCAGCCCCACCCAGTCGCCGCAGTGGAAGGCCTCCACTGCAAGATCTGGCACACCTGCCCCTGCCTCTGCCCCATCTTCTGCTCCATCAGTAGTGAAGAACAACCATCTCCTTCAGCAACCAGGTAGAGCGTCCCAGCAGCCTCTTCCTGCCTCAGGCCACCAAACTCAGATTTCTTTTGCTGGCGTGAATTCGGTGAAAACGGTATCCTCCGCTGGAGGACAGCACCACTCCGGGGCAACTAGCAATCCATCTCCATCTGCCACCCCCATTGCTGTTGGCTCCCCCTCAAATTCAGTTTCCAAGACTGCTGGTGGCAGTCCACGGGCTTCAGCAAGTGCAAAACCTGGTCAACCAGCAACTGCTATGCCTCTTCCCCCACAATCATCTGCCAAGAGTTGTGTGTCGAGTTCGAGCTGCAAGTCATCGCCGGTGGCTAATCAAAATGTTCCATCCATTCTGGGCCATCCCCATATTACTTCTGCCCCAAGCTCTGGTTCTAAACCCCAACAGCCGCACCAACAGGCTCAGCCCTTCCCTAGACCGCATCCGTTCCCTAATGCTCAGCTCATGTTTTCCAATCCCTACCCACTGCTTCAAGCACGGTCTCCTCAAGCCCATGCTGCTGCTGTGTACTACCAGAGACACCCATCTGAACAACAGCTACCCCAACCGTCTCAGCAGCATCAACACCAGCCAAATGCGACGCCCCTCGGCCATTCTGCTCTAACGATGGCTGGTGCCTCTCCGACAAATGACCCTACAAGAGCTGCGGCAGTGGCAGCAGCAGCAGCTGCCGCTGCCGCTGCCGCTGCGAGCAACATGAAGGCATTTTCCCCTCCGGGCCTGATGCATGCTGCGCAGCTTGCTGCGGCTGCACAGTCTGCTGCTGGCGCTCCCCACCATATCATCCCTGGCTCATTCCCTTATATGATGCCGCCCATCTCCGTGAAGCCTGCAGCTGATCAGAAGCCTGCAGCTGGTAATTAGCTTTTCTCCCATATTCTACGTCCCTGTTTCTTAAATGGCTCATTATTTTGTTGGCGGTAGCAGTGGTGGTAAAGTTTCGCGTGTCGGTAGTTATGGAGGTCTCATTTTGTTAAGGAACGGTTGATTTGCCCAGGGAATGACAATTTGCATGCGTGCTGGCAGCCTGAGAAGAGATGATGGAGCTGACGACGCTGCTGCTGGGGCCGAGTGGACCACCGGTTCTCAGGCACGCCATGGGAGGCCGTCGTCTCTCTTGTTTGGGTCCGGCGGTGCAAGAGGATACGTGGCTTTTGCGTCCGCAATTTTGGAATGATGAAAGAGGCCGTTTCAGACTTCGCCTCGGCGTTTCCACTGGTGGAGAGTTTCAAGGAGAGAGGGAGGAAAATGAAGGTAGATGGTGGTCGGCCGTAGTCGGCGGGCCCCGCTTGCCGGTTTCTTGGTCCGGGTTTTCTATCCTTCTCTGCCACCGTGAGCGGAAAGAGAATGCGGGGTTGAGACCCAGAGAGGGGACGATAAGGACAAGAACCGAAGAAGACTTTGAAACAACGGCATGGATGTGTATAGAATTTCCTCCCATCTTCAATTTTGTATTTGGTGGTCTGATGTCTGCTACCATCGTTTGGGCGCCTTTCTTTTTCCTTCTTAATTTATTCCAACTTGATATCAAAGAGAGATGAATGACAGTGATTATTTTATATTATTTTGTTGATGATTCTTGTGAGACATACCTGTTTTCGAGGCGAAGTTGGTCAGAACTGAAGCAAAGCAGGTGCACCTGACGTTTGGTTTCATCGCTTATAACTAGATCAAGTTGGGTGCATGGTTTTAAAACTGAGCATCTCTCATGGGAGGGCCGAAGTCCTAACAATAGGAAGTTAGAAACCGTGTGACAGCAGAGGGCTGGCTCTGGTGTTGGAAATGTGTGGACATTTGTTTGAGGGGTTTGCGTATGTGAACACAAAATGCAATTCTCGAATTCTCTGAATATAGTGTACATGACCGGGACATGGTGAATTGACGTTGGTTTATAGTTTTTTCTGGGTCGTGGTATATTTTCCATCTTATGTCAGAAAATAATAAATCTAGTGAGTTGGATGCCCAACCAGGTATGAGATTGATTTCCTTCCCCTGCTCCTCCTATAACGTATATCTGTTTCATAGCCTTTGACAGGACAAATTATATCCTAGTCTCTATGCATCGTACTGATCAGTTTGTTGGAGTCTAGAGAAGGGAGACAAGATGGTGCACGGCTATGGTACATGCAGGGTAGGATATAATTTCTGGATTGACTTGCGATCCTTTAGGGATGGCCTCGACAAACTCTCTCTTCTCGAGCTTCCTTCCGGACCTAGCTCAATGGAGGAGCGTTCGTGGTAAGATATCCGTCTATTGGCATTATTGTGGTTTATATTACATATTATATTTGGTTGGCTAGGATCACTTATCTTTAAATCCAGATTGCAGTCTGTCTGCATTATCTTGGAGAGAGCTCTAATCCCGATTGTAGAGATTATTCAACTATCTATTGGCTTGATCTCGACGGTTCGAGACATTTGGAACTTCCACTCTATTCTAGTAGCGACTTACAGGATGTTCATCACCTAGGAGACCCCATCTTCTGATTTTGTTAAGATTAACTTTGATGGCAATATATTTGGAATAGAGGAGATGCTGGTTTTGTGATCCGAGATCCAAACTTGAGGCTTATTGTAGTGGGAAGGAACCATCTGGTGGATGTTATTGTCTTTGGCCCAGAGCTTGGGTAGACATGTGAGATGAACCTTGGGAGTAGATCGTATTATCATTGAGATGGACTTTGCCATTATTATGAGTTGGCTGCAGGGACAGGCTGGGATAGCTCTAGTCCGTCCATTATTATGCGATGTATGGGGAGCATTGAGAAGATGTACTTCCTAGAATACATATCTATTGGGAGGTGAATAGTGCAGCAGATTGAGTCTCTTCCTTTATTACTGGGCACTTGATAAGAAATTATGGACGGATGCTTATAGTATTTTTTTATCATTTCATGATATATTATTTTTTATTTTTTATGATTATATTCATATTAAACTTGTATGATTAACCTACCTTATCCAAAAAAAAAAAAAGAAAAATTGAACACCCAGCGCTAGCTTCACGGCATCCAGATAAGCTTTTTCAGTTCCTGACTTTGTTGCCTGCTGTGCTGGAGTAGCGGTGATTGCTGGAGAAATATTCCTCCTTTTTATCAACAGAAACGAAAACCCTAATTCCTAAGCCCGAAGTTTCCGTGTTGCAGTTGATTTGGGTTTCTTTCAATCAATTTATTAGCCTTAAAAGTCTCAGATAAAGTGGTTTGGTAATGGGCATACGACCCCTCCATTGACAGTAACATCCAGTGGACCTTGCTGCCTTTGCACCTGTTAATCTTCAGGGTTGGTAATTCTATTTGCTTTCTCGTTAAGCGGTAGAAAGTTGCTGTGTACTTCGTGCAAAGTGTGGACAGGCCGACCAGAGAATCATCGGTTCTTTTATATTAGACTGACGTTGTTAGGCAAGACCACCTTTATTACGTGTTTGCTCTACCAACTGCGTGTACGTCAGTACGTGTATGGCCGATCTACCTCTTATTTACTTGCCTTTTATTAGCTTCATTTGGCTATTCAGCGTACGTGCCATTCGTGCTTCTTATGAGTCGAAGGCCTGATTCGAAGCAGTGCCATCACGTGCCTCAGCAGGGTCTTGATCTAGCTTACCGTTTGGCTCCTCCGTACACCACCTCCGCCGCAATGTCATGTCTGGGCTCGCTTCTCGGCCAAGACAGGAAGGAAGATAAGACTGTGATTGTGATGAAAGCGTAAGAGGACGGGACACTCCTTGATGCTTTCAGATTTGTGCACATTAAAATAATAGACAAACGTCGTTAATTACGACCACTGATGATTGAAAGAATAAACCAAGGGAGTCTCCTGTGAAGTCCTCTGGTTTTAATGCCACAAGAAACTTTCATAAGCAAGTTTGATTGGCAAGAAGGGTTGTACCTTGGGTTGGCTCATATGCCAGAACTCCTACGCTGTTTCCGGCTACGAAAGCGAACCCCTTGTCCACGAGGTCGAATGAAATAATCTGATCATAATTAAACTCATAACTTATTTTTGATTAATAAATAATAACTTATTTTTAATTAATGAATAAAGTTAAAGCCATGTCAAGAATGAAGATGCAACGTGAACGTACTTCTAGAGCAGCCAAACGTCTTGAGCAGGGTTCCATAGAAGATATCCGTTGCAACTGTGACACTATGTGAAAGGTACCACAAATCAATTAAAAATCGAGAATCGATGATTAATATGGATATCATTTACAAAAATTATTGAAATACATGGCATTCGATAAAATACAGACGTTCTCACCGGATTGTAACAAATTTATCATGGTATCACCGTTGTAACGAATATTTTCTCGTGATGAAGAAGGGCTCTAGGAACTATCCTTGCAAATTTGTCTTTACCGTTGTCTTTTTTTTTTTTTTGGATCTTTGCAAGTCATTACTTTTTATGTTGGCATTATCTACTGATCATCATCAAATTTCATTATCTAATATGCAACTGGTGTTAATGATATTAGTACTGATGTACTTAATCATCATTAAAATTAATTATCAATATGCAGCATAAATTTTGATATTGAAGTTTTTTATTTATTATAATTTATCATACTGTTATATCATATTTTAAAAATAGTTAGAAAATAAAAAAATTAGGCATCATAAGAAGCCGATACTAATAACGCCGATATTAGTGATGAAAATTTTTGTACGGAAGCTCAATTAATACATAATTTTCTATCAGTCAGATAGATGTTGGTAATAGTGATGAAGTTTCTACTCAATCAATCAGCTTGTGTAGGGATATTAATGTGTTGGCTATCATTAAAGTTCATTATTTAATATACAACAGAAATTAGTAATTGTAATATAAAGTGCTTACCATCCTTAAAATTTATTACATAATGTGAAATAGAAATTTGATTATTGAGACCTTCTATTTATTATAATCTATTATATTTTTATATTATATTTATAATTAAAAAATATGTCTTCTATTACGTAGAGTTGTTATTAATGATGGAAATTTCTATAGGGAGGCATAGCTTGTATAAAATTCTCCATTTAGTATGGATGTCAATAATGATGTAAATTTTGCTCGATCATTATTAAAAATCATTACTTAATATACAATAAAAATTTAGCTATTGAAATTTTTTATTTATTATAATTTATTAAATTTACACATTCCATTCAAAGAACAATTGAAAAAAAAAAATCTCAACCACATGCATTGCATCACTTCTAATTAAACCTTGTATCTCAAGATCAATTCAAATGACCAAGCATGGTACATACTTCTTCTCATTTTTAATGTTTTTTTTTTGGTATAACGTATTAGAACATAACATAAAGAATTTTTGAGATGATTTACAAAACTAAATAAACTAACAAACTTTATTATAGAAAAATTATAAATAACTCACATATTTATAATTGAAGAGAAAATGTAAGAAGAAAGAGAGGGAGAGGCTTGGATGGGATGTCTAAAATCAGATTTCAAGATCATTTTTTATAGCCGTTCAAGTTTATGACCATTTGTGAGATGTTATAGAAAAATTTTGAGTTTTTCTCTAATATAATACGAAAGATTTATTTCACAGAGGAGTGAAAAGGTACAGATTATACAAGCTATAAATGAAAGCAGAGCCCGTAAACACAAAAACAAGTTGAAATTTGAAAAACAAAGAAGACAGTTGATATAAAATACAGAATTCCATAATTACATAATAGCAATATAATATCTCTGGACTGGCAAGTGCCGACGGTATGAAATATGTAGAAGCAGAAGTCAGCAGAAGTATACAATCTATAAACATGAAGAATATGTCAGTGAGAGAGCTACCTTTGATGTTATAACAGAAGATTTTGTAGTCTGTGAATAAATGAAGAAATTTCGCAAAGACGACAGCAGATACTACAGTACATATGTCCCAATTAAGCTGTAACAATTCTTTCCGATGCTGAAAATCATAAATAAGCTGATAAGAGATTTCAAGGAACTCACATATAAGAAGAAGTAAGGCTTTTAATATGTAAGTGAATGAAAGATGAAACTGCCGACAATGTTTTGTTTGTTTGATGGAGTTGGAATGGCTGAGAGAGAGATTGGCTCATTAATTTGAAAGGAAAGCAAAGAGATTTGTTCGTATTATAAATGGTGCCACACTGATCTATCTGATAAGCTACAACAACTCAAAGCACTTTTAGCCAAAAAATAAAAAAAACAAAGGCACTGGCCGCAGTTTCGGAAATATGAATGCCACGAGGCAGCTTTCTACCACGCACAACGTCCAACATGGCATCCTCCTAACCTGACACACTGCTGGTCGATGTGGGCCCAGGAACCGCTGCTGTCTCTGACGTGTCAGCTGGCAGAAGAAGATGAAAACGTGTGACAGTGCCCGCACCACGAGGAGATCTCCTCCCCCAGATATAAACGAAAGGGATTCCCCCTTCTTTCTCACAAACAAACACCCACTGCTGTACGATTCCGAGCTCCACCAACCCCTCCCTCGTTGGATCCTTCCCGTTTATTATTATTCTTATTATTACTACCACCACCGCTACTCCACCATCCAACTCCTGTCTTTTACGTCTCTTTATCTTTTTGGTAAATTACTTTCCTTTATCTTTTGCTCACAGATATTTTGTTACCGTGACCCGAAGCTCTGCGGCAATTAAAGCAGCCAATTCCATGCGGGGGGTGGGACCCTTCTTCGCCTCGCATTCACCCCTCCTCCCTTCTTTAATTTTGATCCACGGTCGCAGTCAAAATTGGCCTACAGATCGCCCAGGCGATCCTAATCCCCAAGTCCTCTTCTAGAAACAAAGAAGCGAGGGGTTTCCTTCCCTACCTCATGGGTGGGACCCGGTATCTCCCCTCCACGTGGCGTCGTCCCTCACGTGGGACCCGTCACTACAGAGCTTTCCGTCCTTTTGTGACGCTTTGCCACACGTGGACCACAGGCCAGAGCAAAACCCGGTACCTTATCCTGACACAGAGCGGGACGTGACCCTCCTCTGGCCCCCATCCCATCCCATCCCAGCCGTCCAGTTAAAACGGACGGGACCATCACGGCCCATGCTTTTGATAAGACGTGCGGACGCCAGCCCTTTCTGGGAGCGGGACCCACATTATACCCTCCGGCTTGGGTGGGCCCGCCCATGGGTGGGGTCGGGATTCGGGTGATGTCGACGGCCAAACCAAAGCGGAGCCTTTTCTCCCTTTCCTTTTCTTTCATGCGCGAAGCAGTGAAAGACAAGCTAACTAAAAAGAGGATGGCGCTGCCGTGGGCCCGCCGGCTCCCATCCCATCATAAATGAAAGATATTTCCAGAGTTTGGGAGAAGGGAAGCTCTCCTCCGTCGGTCGGACTGAGATCTACCAAATTGAGGAGAAGAAATGAAAGGCCGCCTACGGCCTACCGCTTGTACCACTATTGAGGCCTACTTCTCGCCCTCTTTTTTAAATTTTAATAATATAATATTACATTATTATATGATAGGGTCAGACAAGGAGACAAAGTGGTAATCTATGATAGAGGTCACGTGGAAGTATGGAGCCAATAGAGAGACACGCATGCCAACTTTAACCAACAAACCCGGACTCACATGAGAGCCACCCAATTCATTCAAAATCCAGTCCCGTACCCAAACCCAATCTTGGGAGGCATTAAAAAAAGTGCTTCCTATCGTAGTCCCCACCATATGCAAGCAATGTACTGTTTAACCATAAACAACTAACACGGCTGACAGATAGAAACATTAAGATAAGGGAGCTGGAAGAAACTAAATTAATCATCTTCACTATTTCTTCTTTAAACAAAAAAAAAAAAGAAAAAGAAAATAGAGATAAGAGGGAGTGGTGGTGGGCATTTTGACCGCCGCACAAGGAAAAACTGAGACAGTAGGAAATCTAATACACATCTGCGAATCCGATTTCTTTCTTCTCCAAACTGTTCACTGCCCACTCTGTCCCTACCTCTCCCTAGTTCTAGAGTAAGAAAACAGAGGGGGGAATCAAAGCCATTACCCGAGTTTCAAAAAAGAAAAGGTAAAGCTGGCCCATCTTTTTCAGCCAATGGTGGCCGACCACCAATCCTTTGCTTTAGTGCTCTCCTCCTGCATCCTTCTCTTCGAAGCACTTCACCAAGCAGCAAAAATAGCAAAAGATGAAGAGGGGGCAGGAAAGGGTAGAAGGGGACAGCCTTCTTTCCAAAACCGTAGGCATGCCACCCAGGTCCTCTCACATCACTGGCACCCTTGGGAGAAACAAGAATGGATGAACTCCGCTGGTGCGCCTCCGAGCATCAGCAGTCCATTCAGTGGCAGCAATCGCCATCTTCTCATCATCTCTTCTCAGGCTGCCAGCACGCATGCAAATTGTCATTTCCTGGGCAAATCAACAGTTTCTTTACAAATGAGACCTCCATTATTAACCACCATCTATTACTACTACCATTACTCAAACTAAGACAGGCTTGAAAGTCTTTCGTTTTCAAAGAGAGATCACTAGAGAGGAAAGAGGGAGGGTTACCGGCTGCAGGCTTCCGATCGGATGCAGGCTTCAGGGGCCCGGCCGGCACAGACATGTAAGGAAATGAGGCAGGCATAAGAGGGTGGGGAGCGCCGGAGGCAGACTGGGCAGCCACAGCAAGATGAGCAGGATGAAGAAAGCCTGGTGGAGGCATCACTTTCATGCCATTGGCAGCAGCTGCTGCAGCAACAGCAGCAGCTGCAACAGCCTTTACAGGATCGGTCATGGGGGAGGCACCTGCTAATGTTACAGCAGAGGAACCAAGGGCCATCATCCCAGAAGAGCCTGGAGTCGAGTTTGATTGCTGCTGCGCTTGCTGAGATGGTGGTTGCTCAGATGGGCGTCTTTGATAAGGACTGGACTGATGAGACTGGGTTTGCATGTAAGCACTCGGGAAGAAGAATTGAGCTTGAGAGTATGGTTGCTGCTGCTTCTGTACTTGCTGAGCTTCCTGCTGTTGTGGTTTCGTGCTCGAATTGGGGCCAGGATCAATTTGCGGGTGGCCAAGTATTGAGGGTACATTTCGATTGTGAACACGAGAAGACTTCTGGCCTGAACTCGATGCAGAACCCTTGACAGATGATTGTTGAGGCAGCGGCAACGTGGCGGACGACAAACTGGGTTTCACACTAGCAGAAGCCGGTGGGCTTCCATTACCACTCTTGGACACTGAATTTGGGGGAGAACCAATGGTAATGGCAGAAGCAGAAGAGGATGATGGGTTGCTCGTCCCCCCAGCAGGCACTGCTTTCACTGAATTCCCACCGAAAGTAATCTGAGTTTGGTGGCTTTGAGCAGGACAAGATTGTTGAGGTGCTCTGCCTTGCTGCTGGAGGGGAGGATTGTTCTTCACCACTGTTGGAACAGAGGATTGGACCGGGGCAGTTGTTGCCGCTCTAGTAGTAGAGGCCTTCCACTGGGGTGACTGGGAGGAGATGCCACCTTGGATGAGAGATTGAGGAAAGCCAGCCAAGGATTGAGGAAACTTGGTTGCAGTAGAGCCTGCAGGAAGACGCTCAGAGCCAACACTGGCATTATTGCTTGAGCCAGAGGACTTGGTGCGGGATGATGCAAGCTGCTGCTGGTGCTGCTTATGAACTTGAAGAAACTGCTGCTGCTGCTGCTGCTGCTGCAGCTGCTGCAGCTGCTGAGAATTGGGAATGTTAATTATTGGCACTGCAGCAGCTGAAGTGGTTGTGGAAGCAGTTCCAGAAGAACGATTTGCTGGAGCCGGAATGAGACCGACAGTCCGAGATGAGCTGTCTATGACATTGTTGCCAAGCATGGAAGAGAAGGGAGGTCCACCATCTGGTTTAGAGAAGCTAAAGGAATGTTGTAACCCAGTACCTGGACCTTTGCTGCCAGTGATCATCCTCCTTTCGTCCTGACCAACAGCATTTGGACCCATTGATTCTCCACCTCCAGACTTCCCATCCTCGGGGTGGGTCTTCTTCTGTTGTGCTTCTTGGGCAGCCGCAGCTGCAGCCGCAGCCGCAGCCGCAGCCGCTGCTGCTGTAGCGATCTGGTTGTATCCATGTCTAGCGGCTTCAGGTAGGGCCTGAAAGATAGCTTGGTTTTGTGCCATGGAAGAGAAATCAAGGCCTGATGGAGCAGCAGCGACCCCGCCGAAGGAGGCAAACGGCATAGCAAAAGCTTGTGAGGATGTGAATTCCACTTTCATACCGTGGTTCTGCTGAGGTTGCTGCTGCTGCTGCTGCATAAGCTGCTTATCACTGTGGCCCCCACCGCTGCCCAATGCTGCTGCCGTGGCAGTTGCAGGCATCAAGGCAAAATTCTGAGGATAAATCGGCACGGCAAAGTTGTGCGCATAGACATTCTTCTGAGCTTGAGAATTCCTTCCATCTGTGGTTGATGGGCTCTCTTCCGAAGGCTTATTGCCCTCCTGCTGCCTAGCGTGGTGGGGCAGCAAGTGCTGCCGCTGGTTTATTGCTGGAAACCCATTAGTGCTTCCACCAGCACCAGTGGTCCCACCGCCCGGAGCCTGCAGTGGCTGTGGGTGCTTCTGGGAGGATGAGGATCCACTAGATGTGCTTGTGTGCTGGTGGCCTGGTTGGGTGGTGTGGGGAGGTTGCTGTGGTCCCAGCAGCTGCTGCTGTTGAAGCTGCGATGGGTGAAGCATCTGAGAAGCGTAGAAAGGCCCATTGAAGAAAGGCATTGCCTGGGCACTGTTTGCTCCTCTGAAGGTTGGAGGTCCGGCGACATGTGCAGGGATAGGAAATGGGTATGCACCGTTCTGTAGTATCGCCAGATATGGAGCCTCGTTTGAGGGGAGGCCATTAAAGCTTAAGTTCATCGTAGCTGCTGATCCACCACCAGTTCCATTGGTCGCTACTGCAGAAGCAGCGGCACCAGAAGATCCTCCCCCACCGCCAGCCCCTGGAGAAGATTTTGACGCTCCAGGTCGGGCGGCAGCGGCTGCTTGCTGCTGGTTGAGAGGGAAAATAAATGTGGGGCCATGCTGAAGACACCAAAAAATTTGGTAGAGAAAAGAATCAGAATAATATCTTTCTCTGACCAGCATTTCATATTGATACAAAGTGAAAGAAGGATCAGAGCCTTACCAGCATATTGGCTGCTGATCCAGACTGGGGCATCTGCTGGAGGACTAGCTGCTTCTTTTGGGCAGCTTCGGTGGTGGCATTATTTGCTGCAGGCATCCTCTCGTGGGAGGGTGGTCCTGTAAATGCTGCTACTATTGGTGCCCCCTTGTTATCTTGAAAGGAGGCCATGGTCCTCCCATCTGAAGGAGGCACGACACTGAGATTGTATGCCTTGGCTCCATACAGGGGTGTAGCGCCAGCTGCTGCAGGCCAGAAAGGATTCATCCTTGAAATTTTCTGGTGGTAAGATATATTCTGTGCGATATAGCAGTGTGTTGCACAGCGCTTTGGGCGAGGCTGCGGCGAGAGGAAGGTGGGAGGCTGCAACACCACAATCCATCAGACATAAAATGGGAAGGGGCAGAAGGAGAAGTTTGGAGAGAGGACGGGAGGAGACCTGTAAGCTATTGGAAGCTCCTGAAGCCCCATCCATGGGAACGACCGCGTGCAGAGATGGAACTTGACCCATGTACCTGTTAAGGGTAAAGATGAATCTTTTTTCCAAACATTATCACAACAAATCTAGAATGGAGAACAAGAACAAATTGCTCACCCAAAAGGAGGAAGGCTTCCTGGCCACCCTGCAATTGTCATTGGCATAGCAGGGGGTGATGCCGATGGAGCTACACGACCAATTAGAGGAACAAAGGATTCATATCAGATCTCAGGGAGATAAGAAGGACAAAGCTAGCAAAAGAACAAAACAGATCATTCAACAACAATTATTACCAGGCTTCTCATGTTTAGGCTCGACCTTGGGTGACCTTTCTTGCTGCTTCTGCAGTTGGAGTTTGCTGCTGCTGAGGATGTCCTTATCCGGCTTCTCCAGATCAATCTGCAGGTCAACAGTCCTCTCCTTCACCATCTGCTTCTTTAAATCGAATTCCTCCTGCGTGGACTTGTCAACCTTCCTATCCTCCAGAACCATTTCGTCTACTTTTGCTACTTTCTCCGTTGCCTTTTCTTCTTTCTTCTCCATGTTCACTTTCAACTCCTACGAAATTTAAAAAAAAAAAAAAAAAAAAAAACTTTAGACCAAACACAGCGCTAGCTTCTACGAGTTAATTTACTCTGGTCTCTCACCAATTCAATCTGTGGACCCTGAGACCTATGATCTACATTGAATTCGCCCAAGCTGTCCCTTTCTGGAGATAACTTCCCGGGGGGGGAGCCTGCAGTAAACACAGATTGCCTCAAAATCCATGGCTGCCGAAAAAATTCGACAGAAATATTCGTGAATCGAAGCGGTACCCACCATTAGATCGATGCAGAATCTCTCTTCCCGACGGCTATCAATTGTTGGAGCCCTGCAAAATTAACGCACAAAAATAAAACAGCCGGAGTCCATCTCAGAAATCAAAATCTCAGCCTATAAAATAGGACAAAATACCGGTCGGATCTAAAGCTTACGTCTTTGCTTTGGCTTTAGTTTCTTCACTACGATTGACATCCAAATCAGCACAGGTAGTTTCCTTCGCGGGGGATTAGGTTCTTTCTGGCTCTCCATCCGATTCTGGCTATCTGGTTCACCCTTCAAAAGCTTCGAATCAGGAACTGGATTATTTTCAACCCTTGCTGATTCCTGTTGTACATCCAAGGGGGCTGCTGCAACCGAAGGGGCAGCGACATCAATTGAACCACCACCGTTTTTGGTGATTGGAGATGCGGTGCTCTTATCTGATCTGGGAGACGAAGCGCCTGCCTTCATCTGGTGCTCCGGCTCCATCTTAGAAGTCACTGGTGCGAGTGGGCCCGCCGGACTCGAGGGGTTTTCCTCCTCAAACTTCACAGGCCTTGGCTTCTTCTTCTTTGGAGCTGCAGAAGGACAATAATACCATCAATCAGACACGGGGGAAAAATTAGGGGAGAAAATTAAATCTTTGGGGCACCCTACGAACCAGCAGCGGGCAAGGAATTGGGGTTAGAGTTAGAATTGGAGGGCGGAAGAACAGATGGTTGAGATGCTGGAGGAGCAGGGGAGATCGAGCTCGGAGAGGAAACTCTGGATTTGGCTTCATTGCCCGACCCACCATTTGTGTCCTTGGAATCAATCTTGGAGGTCTCCTGCTTCGGTGGGCATTGGAATTGCCTCGTCATCCCATACAACACCTCAGCGACTTCGATCTCGATATCCTCCTGAGTCAAAGACGGCGACTTGGAGACCTTGGGGGGCCGGTGCTTCGGTCCACTAATCGGTTTCTGAAACAAACGAGACCATCAGTGAAAGCTAGGAAGGACCAAAACCAGAGAAGGATGAGCAAATGAAAAAAAGGGAGTTGGACCAGCTTCTTGCGAGCGGAGGCGTTGGAGGATGGTGAGATCTGGGTGGTGGAGGCAGGGCTGAGCCTCGATGGAGAGGCCGAAGCTTGCCGTGGAATCTGCTCTCCACTTCCAGAGCCACCTGAAACCCAATATTCATGTGACCTTTTCGTAGCTGCTGCAACACCAAACAAGAGAAAAATAAAACCAAAGGCTTCAACGAGTCGACCCAAAAAAAATAAAAAATGAAACAAATTTCTCCTTCCAAATTCCAAGCCATATCCACTCTCCTCCCCTACCTGACCGGGCTTTTCTCGGCACCAAGAACCCAATCATCTCGTCGGCCTTCCAGGCAGGCGGAGACCTCGTCGCGACCTTGGTTGGGAAACTCTTCCGGTTCTGCTGCTGGTGGTTGTGATAGTGGTTGCTCTGAGGCAAGGAAGACGTGGAGGAGGCCGGATTCGGCGGCGGCGGCGGCGGCGGCGGAAGCCGGACCGCCACGGACATGTCGTCCTCCTCGTCCTCCTCCTCGTCCTCGACGCTCTCTTCAGAGCTGTCATCTCCTTCGTCTCTGTTGCTCCCCTGCAGCATCCGCTCGCCTCTCCTCCTCTTGCTCCGGCTAGATCTATCCCGATCTCGATCCTTTTTGCTCCCTCGATCCCGAAGCCTCGTCGTCTCGGCCATCTCAATCCCTCCATCCTCCTCTGTAAAAATTTTTAGCAAGAAAAAAAAAAATAAAAATCCAGAAATGGAGATAAAAAACAAAACTAAATAGCAGCGAGACGGATCTGAGGAATCGGACCAGGGGAGTCTCTCAAGCTGCTGCTCCTCTGCCTCCTCCTCGACAACCCACCGTTCACAGCTGCCATGGTTCCTCTCCTCGCTTCCCGATTCCTCTCCATCTCCCCCTTCGATCTCTTTCATCCAATCAGATCACCTCTTCCCGCTTCTTCCCATCCTCCTAGCACTCTCTCCACCGGGAACCGATCTCGTTAATAGATCTCCGCCGTTTTTTAACGGATTTTCACCAGGAAAGCCCAGAAAACCGATCCCTCCGAGGTATTAAATCGATCTCCTTGGAATCCTTCAAGAAATCAGAAAAAGGAGGGATTTTTACGCAAAAATCTTCTTCACCTCTACCTCTTTGGACACTCTTCTCTCTTCTCTCTTCTCTCTTCTCCCTTCTCCGGCTCCCCTGATATCTTGCTTTCCCCGGTTTGCTTTCCTCTCTTTCTGCTGGCCGTCTCATCCATCCGAATTTAGACCCTCCCGCAACCCCACTCCGTGCGCCACCTGACGGCCCGGATTGGTTCCCCACTCCGTCTCTCAATCTCGTGCGTCGATTTATCGTCTCAATCTGACGGCTGTGATTGATCATGCGCCACCGTGGCCAAACGCCAACCGTTGCAATGAGAGGTCGGACCACAGCGGCAACTAATGGCCACGTGTAATAAATATCGCTTCTTTCCTGGCAAGCCTCGCAATTACTCGCTTTGGATTAGTTGTACGCTTTAACGTCACAAACCGACACGTGTCCTCATTAGCGTTATGGGAATGCACGATGGTTCGGCGTCAGCGCCGGCTGTAGCCAGTTGCTCGGGGGTTTCGCGGGCCAGCCCTGCGATCGTTATCATCCGCCTCCCATGTCCGGGGGCCTTAATGCCTTCCCTTCTCAGGCTTGATTGTGGGGCCCATCTGAAAAGCGACCGAAGGGCAAACCAACGGCTCCGATCACGTGATTCTGCCGGTGAATAGCTGCCGTCCGCCCGATCTCCACGCTGACGTGGCGACGGCCTTGAAGGTGTGGCCGAAACTAGAGCCCCAAATGTCGCTAGGCCTAGCTGGCAGCCACGAACACCTGCTTCGGCCGCACCGAGCCTTTCAGACCGTCCATCTCGATAAATCCAACGGTTAATATGCCTTTATCTCGACTCCGCACCAGGGAAGTCATGGGATTATTTCTAGGTGCCGGTGGGGCCCGCCGAACGGACTGGGACTATTTCCTCGCGCGCCCACTCTCCAACGTCCGGCTGCGATGACGTCATCCGGCCCCACCACCTCCCCAAAAGTACATTGACAACATTAAAATTATCATCCCGGATGCTTTTTGACGCTCCATCAAATCACAGCCGTTGGATTGGTTTCACCGGCACAAAAAAGTCCCACTTTGGACGGGAGGGATCGGATGCATCGCGCGTACCGCTACGGACAGTTGAGCAGAACCGACGGCCGTGATCGTCGTAGGCGTGTGCCCTACCGCCCTCTCGTCCTTTTCCCTGTTGCAGTCCACGTGATATCTGTGCATCGTGGAGCCCTACCAGATCGACACGTGTCGTAAGCTCATATCTTATCTGCTCTGATGGAAACGTGGCGACCATTGGGTATCTCATTGGTCATCTCGAACCTGGTTATTATTGGCCAACCGCTCCCACTTTCCTAGGCCAATTGCAGCCAAATATCTAACAATTATCATGTTATTATATTAAAACGGGCATTAAATAATGATCCTAATTTAATAATATCTTTTGAATAATTTAGTATAAAAAAAAGGGGCCCGAGGGTTGGTGGGGCCGAGAGGTTGGGTCCGTTCCGGTCGCGTTTGTCGCATGCACTGGCTCATTCCCCTCGCTTTCGGACGGAGGAGTCTCGACAAGCGTGCGAGGCCTCCACGTGTTCCGCCTGCCACGTCAGTCATGCTGACATGGACTACATCTCTACCGCGCGGGTGAAGGGGGAATGGGGGATGGGTGTAGGCGTGAGGGTGCGTCGGAAAGAGAGAGAGGGAGGCAGAAACGTCTCAGAGCCCGAATAAAGGAGTTTTGATCATTATAGCCATATAGGAGAATAAAATACCACTTCTTTGTCCTTATCCTCTCTCTTTTAAATCCCACAACCGAATATATTATCCCGTGGTTTCGACGTTTCGCCCTTCTCCATCCTTGTGCCAGTCTTTCCCTAGAACAATTTTTTTCTAGAGAGAGAGCCTTAAAAGATGTACTTTGGAGAAGGCAGGGTGGGAACCAAGCTGTGGTGTTTTATTAAATTTCATCTTTTAATGGGAGGGGGATAATTATTAATTGATTAACTATGTGGAACAGCTGAACTGTTAGCGATCTCGTCTCTTAAATGGAAAGCATGCTTCTTGGGAATTTTTAAGGTGCTATTTATTGGAAAGATCGAATAAATTAATGTAGATCATGTTTTTATATGGAAGAATTCCAGTCGCTTGCATCCGCACTATACAACAAACCCACGTTACAAAACCAACAAGCTTTTATTATATTATATCAATATTTTATTTGTATTAGGATTATGCTATCATATAGTACCTTAGTTTAATAACCACCCTGTAGCACATTTTTTTATTGACTTGTGCTTATAATAGTGATGATTTTTCAGCATAGTTTATTGGTTAGATGATGGGATTGCCCAAGAGAAGACTGCTGGAATTAGATTATTATGATTCTTGTCACGGTGTCGACACTTGCACTCCTTTTCTAAACAGATGCTGCATTCATGCATTTATCCGAAGAGATATGCGAGAGTGCATCTATTAAAAAGAGAGTATTGTTAATGTCATCGTTTGAAATAATTATTTTATCATCAAACTCTGCAGTAGTCTAAATTAAAGGCTTTAAGATCCAAATTTTGGCCCTGGAATTGTGTCAAAGGTGAGGAGGACTCCCAACGGAGGGATCCACGCAGACCAACAACTTGTCCAAGGGCCCGTAGAAGACTTAGCAAATGGTGGATGGCCAGTCCGATTAAAATACTCCCCCGTTTATAAGTTACGGTAAAACTTAGTGAAGATACGGGACGGATCCGGACAATTAGCTAGTATATTACTAGTACATCAGACTCTACTTCCTTATATATATATATTTTATGAATATCATAATGCTGACAATATGAAATTTGATAATCTACTATAAAAAAAAAAAGGCTGCTGTGGAATTATTTAACAATTGTATAGCGCTCCGGTCAGTCATACAAAAAGTTATGTCATAAGAGACTGGCATAATTCGTTGGTTTGATTGGAATCAGAAATAGTCACATCAGGAACATGAACAAGGAAAAAAAGATTAGGTGACCCAACTAGAACCCATCATATTTTCCTTATTTTAAATTTACATAAGTCTTTGAAAAGAGGATGACTTAAGCTTGAAATAAGATTGTTCAGTTTAAACATACTTCAGTATTAAGGAACCATTCAACCCCAAAAGATGATAACCAGGATAATTAAATAAATAAGTAGTGAGGGAATCCGAACACGCAATTATACCATGTTGAATGAGCCCGAAAGTTAGTAACTGATAGGAAAAGAACCCCCAATGTGCATTAAGTTTACCATCCAGGGTGGTCCAACATGGTTCAGGCCTTTTAAAAGATGGTGCAGCCACTTATTAACTACCATAACTAAAAAATTAAAAATCAGTCACCGCTAAACTGAGCTCTAAGATCCTCGTCGGGCCTAGGATGCGTCCTGTTTAAGCCAAGACTGGGGAAATTGGTGGGTGATACACAAGAACGGCGCAGAAAAAGACTCGACTTGATGATAAAAGAAAGGTCCCACTGCCATGGACCATGCACTATTATCCTGACACTCGAAGTCACTCCATCAAAATAAATTTAAACTGAGAAGCTTTAAAAGATCAACGTACATACAGAGGAAGTGGGTCTTCTTCTCAGTTTTTGGTGTAATTAGATTGTTGTCTTTAGGATACTTCTCGGAATGCTTGATTTGTAATAAAGGCCATAACCTTTCCATGTGCCCCCCCCACATACCCTCGAACTTTCCCACGACAATCATGCTAACAGAGGCAACCATAACCCCCAACCGAGTTTAATAGTAGCCTGAACTCCAAAGTATAAAGCCAATCAGAAGGTACAAGCCAAATCCAAGAAGGAAACTAGAGATCACAATCGACGTGGAAAATAGCAGACACTCCAGCCCATTGGTCTAATACCAACACGGATTGATCCAACTGGCCCAACCACGAACTGGTGTTCCATTATATGGCCCCTGCTACCTTGTGTTTGCCTGCAATATAGTTTTAACAACAAATTTCGAATTGCTGCTTGCTGCTAAGAAACTATTGGACGTTCAATCAAACAATATTCAAACCTTCTTTTTTTCTTGTGTCATAAATGTGCAAAATATTTTACAGCAATCTTAATGAATCTTCTGCAAGTTACCTCATATCATAGGCAACAAATAGGAACAAGCGACAGCTAGCGTGCTGGAAGAGGCCTTGTGTTATTCCAAAGCCATTCACGAGCAGAACCATCAAGGAGAGGTGATACCTGTGAATAATTGGTAATGCAAAAAGTTTCGATCATCAGCAAGATCAAATTGGTGGCTGCCAATAAGACTTGTCAGAAAATTGAGTATCCTAATGAATAATTTCTATAGCCCATACAATCATGCGCAATAGCAGAAGAATATTTGATGGATGGCCATCCCCATCAACTGATGAAATATACACAGATTTTTGGCCATGAGGTTCTTGTATTTATAAGATGAAATTAACGCGTGTCCTCAATACTGAATCTCATGATTTCTACAGACAAGCAAGCAGTGTATTATTTGTTTAGATTCATGTCATAGCAACAATCAGGAATTGATACATGCACTCTCACAATGTATGAATATATAAAGACAGATTTCTTAGTTAGCAATATAATAAGAAATTCCAGGGGCATCAGCAGATTTGAAAATAGCATGTTAAAGATTTGTCAAGCAGCACTCATCAAATCAAGGTCAATTTCACATATTACCTAACCGTGTAGGTCTTCTTGAAGTATGAATAAATAAAGACAGATTTCTTTGTTAGCAATATAATAAAAAATGCCAGGTGCATCAGCAGATTTGAAAATAACATGTTAAAGATTTGGCAAGCGGCACTCATCAAATCACGGTCAATTTCACATATTACCTATCCGTGTAGGTCAATCATTCAAGATGACCTTTTTTCTTTCTTTTCCAGCAAGCGAGGTATAGTTAGACTTTCACCAACTGACGAATCAAATGATAAAAAACAATCCGATGTTGATGTCCCTTCTTAGGCAAATGATAGAAGACTTGGCTACCCTATGTTTCTTGCAGCCACACGAACAAGGGAACATTCTCTAAATAAAATAGTTTGCTTCCACGTCTATTCTCCCATTGTAATATCTCTTCTACAATTCCGCACACAGATCAAGCAACATGATACAATAGTTTTAGAGCTATTCTAACCAACACTGCCAGTATACCACTAGCAGGTAGATATTATATAAATATTATGTAATTGTATCATTGCATATTCGGTAAGTTTTCCTAGATTGCAAACACTAGCGGATGGTCAGAGCATAGAGAAAATAATGGCATATTCGGACATAGGAATTTTGAGGTAACTGACCTTGTCCCAAACTTGTGAATGGTAATCGTTGAGCCAATTGATCTCCATAGGAGATAACAGGGATATGTCAACTAGTTTACTCTGCAAAATAGGACCAGCAAGGAAGTAAAACTAGCATAGCCGGAATATGACTTCTCATAATAAATTTTAATAAATCTTGATACCATGCAGTAAAATAAAATTAAAAAAAAAATCTAAGAAAGATGACAACAATAACATAATCAGGATTTATCAAAAGCCATTTTGATGCTTAGCAGATTTATATCACTTTATGCCACAATGTCACACAGAGCATCACATAGGAACCCACTGCAGTATGCTGACTAACTAGTCAAACTGAAACTCCAACATGTTTTCTGACATCATCTGCACTGTATTAGAAAGCAAAGATATTCTATATAGTCTCAACAAAAACTTTAGTGGTTATTAAATCCAGCCGAAATGTGACCTTTCCTTGACAGTGGCACATGCCATGACTCAAGTCCAGGATTAGCTACTAAGACAAATATTGATACCAAGAATTTGAACCCAATAACTACATAAAGTCATGTGAAACTCAAGACCTTGTTGTTTTAATTTGATCAATATCTGTACAAAAGGAAAGACAATTTTTTGAGCCGCCACACATTTTGTATATATATTCAAATCTTTTAAGAAAGTGCTATTTCACATAATGAATGTTCCTGTACTTAATAGTCCCATAAAATTCCAAGTCGGTCCCTAAATTTAGCAGGTGAGTAGAAACCATTTTTGATCAAGCCTAAAAGCCTAATTACAATACACATTCTAACGAAGTTTTTAAATAATGCATGACCTAAAATGTCCACAAAAATGCTCTTGCTAAAATATCTATTTTTGTTCAATTGAATCTTCTGACAAGTAAATAACCTCATGTTAGCAGTGTGAACGAATTCAAGATGAATATATAAGTTAAACATGAGTTGTTAGCATTTTTTTTTTTTGGGGACTGCAGGATTCCAAAGTGTCCTGGAAAGTAGGAAGGGAGTAACTAGTGAATAAAGATTTTAAGCACAAAAACTCAAAAGATACCTGCCTCATTGGAATTTGTTTAGGAATAACATTGGTGTGGACAGTAACTTGTCTAATGGGTAGATTGGTCCTTATAGCATTTTGTTGCTCAATAATGACAACCATCCATATATAAATGCGGATGCGTAGCAGTAACTCAGTATAGTTTGACACCATTCTGAATATATCGGAAGCAACCTTTGAATTGAAATCATTCCCTAGGAGCACCATCCTATTTGATTCACCATAACCCACCAATTTTAAGTCATAATGCAACCCTAATCCAAGTGATAACAACAAGTAAAAAATCAAGGTATTTGACAACCCACTGCAATAATTGATGATGGTATAGAAATTCAGCAGCCCATCCCCCAATCCCCCAACAGCCCATCCCCATGGGTGTACATCTGATGATAAAGATATAAGGTAGCACTTTCTACAATATTAAATCATCACAATTATGTATGCCAATTAACATACATTACAAAAAAACATATGAAAAAAGAAATATAACAATATGTTTAGATACCTGAATTGGGACAAATGTAAGTTTTTCAAAACCAAGATATCCTATGCCTCCAAAGCAATTTGGTAATTTAACCTCTTTAACATGAAGGAGATTCTGCAGAGAAACATCAAACAAAAAAGTGAAACATTTAAACAAAAGTCTAGCAATTACAACAAAACTTTGTGTAAAAATATTTTGTCCTGTCAAGTAAGATAGAACATACATACAATGGAATGTAACAAAGTGAAAAGACCACAAAGGAACAATGATGCAAGGACAGAATAACTATCTGCCACTTGTGTCAACTTTATGGAGGAACTGGGCATACTCATGAACCATGATAATCTGAACTTTCAAAATTATGACATTACTTAAATTGCATTGAGTAATTAAAAAAAAAAAAAACATTTAAAGCAGCATCAGACTATAGAGTTCTCGTCAATCTAACATAAATGCACTAGAAAAAATAAAAAGTTTTAAGGATAAATTAACAAGTAGATAACTTTCTACAGAAACCAGGTTCAACAAACTGACAATAAAATCTTGATAAATTAGGCAAGATGTTGGATTGGTGATTCTAAAGTTGGCAAGTAAAACAATCTCGATATTTGAAAAGGCAAAATGTAAGAAAATGTTGAAACAGGTAGCTCGAAGTTTTCAGCTTGTTCGTCCCCATATAACATGTTGGTACTTTGAAACCATCATTATCTTCTTTCATGTTCCCCCTTCATATTTTCTACCTTCCAATTACTCAAACTTATCTATATACTAATATACAGGTAAATATTTCAAAGGACAATCTTCTAGATTTTATGAGAAACAATAATTAGGCCCGAGTGAGTGGGAGCTCAACCAATTTGCTATCTAACCAGTTGACTCTTGTCTCCATATGCTAAGTATATGATTGAAATGAAATCCTTTGTTAGAATATCATGAAAGCTGAAAAAAGCTCAAATTTTGAATTCTTCAGAGAAAGGGCTGCAGCATGAGAGGTCAGAGAACTGTAGTATAGACACAAAACTTAAAAGAAAAATTCTATTAATGGGTGTACACATTTCAAAAGAAGCTGAAATGTGCTCCTTTTTCTTATGTGCTACAATTGATGGCAGGATTTGCAAGCTCAAGGCGCTAAGCTTATAGGCATTCCAACATAGTCATATGGCACATCACGGTCAAATAATTTTCCAAATTTTAAAAAAGGTTCTTCATAAAAAGGGCGAGCCTTGGCACAATGGTAATGTTACTCCGTTGCAACTAGGGCTGGAACTGGGCCGGGCCGGGCCGGGTTCTACCCCTGCCCGAGCCCGGCCAGAAAAAATTTTTCGGGCTTCGGGCCGGGCCTTGGCCTGATTTTTTTGAAAAAATACAGGCCCGAGCCCGGCCCGAACCCAATTGGGCTGGCCCGATTCCAAATCGGTATAAGGTGTAAGGTCCGAACCCAATCGGGCCTGGGTGAGATTGTTGCGGTCCTTGCGAAGGGAGGGGATGAGCGGGGGAGGAGACGGTCGGAGGCAAGGGAGAGGAGGGAGGAGCGGGGGGAATGGAGGAGTACCGGAGAACGTCGCTTACCAGAAGGCTCCCACTGTCGTGCCGCCGAGCATCCCCTCCATCGAGAGCTCCTACGGCAGCATCGCGGCCGACGGCTTCGAATCGCCGCCCAACACGCTGACGGAGCCCCTTTGCGACACCGTCCGGTGGGATCTATCGCAGATCGCCAATAATCTGAAGTTGATCATCTTTCCGAACTCCTTCCAGGAGGATCCGGACAAGACGCTCCGAGATTGGGACCTTTAGGACTGATGATCGAAGAGCTCCGCCACCATCAACGCCTTCGACTCTCCTCCACCATAGCCGCCATCTCCTGCAGCCAAGTCCACTGCCGCCTCCACCTCCAACATCGGTGCGTCGTCTTTTCCCGACAGCAGCTCCCTCCGATCAAGAGGAAGACTTCCCACTCCGTCGACTCCGATTTGATTGTACCAAAGTCTAGGCAAAGGCGAAGGAGGGACTAGAGAGCGGAAGAAATATCGGGCCTGACTTTGGGCCTGATTCGGACTTGGGCCCGGGCCGGGCTCGGGCCGGGCCAAAGGTTTGCCCGAGCCTGGCCCGAAAGCAAATCGGGCCCAGTTTTCTAGGCCCGAGCCCGGCCCGAAAAGTTTTGGGCCGAGACCGAAGCCCGGCCCGAAGCCGGTCTGGCCCGATGGGCCTCGGGCCGGCCCGAGCCCACTTCCGGCCCTAGTTGCAACCTAGTTGACATGGGTTTGAAACATGAAAATAGCCTCTCCACACACAGAAGTAAGGTTGTGCACATCTAACTCTCCCTAAACACCACATATGTGGGAGTCTCATCAACTAGGATGTCCTTTTGTAGAAGTTTTTCATAGACGAACATTTATTGCATCACTAAATAAGGTTTTCACCAACTAGGAAATTTTATACATCACTTTGGCAGTTGCATTTGTTCATCCAAGTCTACAACAGTATTACATCTGGATTCTGGATTATTACTAAATAAGTAGGAAATTAGGCACAAGACATTTGTTAAATGGAACTTCATTGTAGTTAGATGTACAATAGGCATGAACAGGCACTGATTACTTACAGAGGCTTGCTGAAAATTTTGTGCTGAAATGTGCAACCCAAACTGAAAATGATACCTACCTTTTGTAGCCAGTTGATTCTATATGTCATATTATATAACATCAATATATTTGCAAACAAAGGAGACTCATGAATCTTATCTTTCAAGAATCACACAAAAAGATTTCTTTCTGAACTAACAAATGAACAATCACAACATTTTTTTAGGATCAAAATAGACATTAATTTCTTTGCAGCGGAGAAAAAGATTTGTCATCACTAACATTTCAGCCAGATGTTAGTAGTACCACATGATTGTATACTAACTGAAGGAATTAACATTCAAGTGAAGAGTTTGAAGGAACCGGCTCATATACCTCTTAGCTTAGATCAATCAATTTTTTAAACAATTTAGTCTGCAGAAACTAAAAGCTTACATTTCCGTGTATTATTGGGGCAAAAAACTATGAGCCATTGATTGAGAATGACATTATATTTTGTAAAGGAATTGGTCATGTAACTTACATTATATTTTCTCATGGTGAGATACAGTATCCATGATAGAACAGTACAGATGGATCTTAAGGAAAATAAAAAAAGAAAAAAAAAAAACTATGAAACCTACCTCAATCCGAATACCAAATGAATTGTCTTCATAATAGCCAGGTTCATTGCTGACAACCATTCCCTTCTGCAAAGCAGCCATATTTCCATATCGAAAACTTATACTTTGAGGGCCTTCATGGACATTTAATGCAGCACCCACCCCATGACCAGTCCCTGAAACATGTAAGGTAAAATCCAACTTTATTATGTAAAAGCATCAGTCCTTAAGCAGTCATAACATGTAAAAGATAAATTTGATATAGATCCTTCAAGAAAATAATTAGCTGTTCGAAGAGGAAACTACCATGTCTGTAATCAAGCCCAACTTTCCACAAAGAAGAACGTGCTAGTACATCCAGTACAAAACCAGGAGTGTGCTCAGGGAATACTGCCTGGTCAAGAGCTATATGACCCTGCATGCATAAGATAACCCTACTTGTAAGGCCAAAAGTATCCAGTTCCAATTACATTCAAGTGTAAATAACAAAAAATCTAGAGGGTTGCCAATGCTGCTAGGAGGCAAGAAGATCTCTGCACAGGATCAGACAAGTTAAACATATTACTTACAGTTTACCTCCTATAGCATTTGTACACCTTAAAGGGCAAATGTCAAATAAACAATTTACATAAATAAGCAAAGCACCTGTAGAACTCTTGTGAAGCACTCTTTTTGTTGTGGTGTAGGTTCACCAAAATGTACTGTCCTTGTTATGTCAGTTGTACCATCAACATACTGACCTCCACTATCTAAGAGGAACAGGTTCTTGTCATCAACAACACTACAACTATCTGGTTCTGGCTTATAATGTATTACAGCACCATTGGCACCATAACCTGAAACAACAGTCAATTATTGGTTAACTATTGGAAAACATTGTTCCATTTTAGCCAGTTATAAAGCAAAGCCTAAAGCTATTTTACTCAAAAATAACCATACAGAGATATGTAGTGTAAGAACAGTTACTCAAAAATTTCAATCGGAATATGGAACAATAAAACTGTCTTTCATGCCTACAAGAAGCTAAAGCACATCTTACACAACAAATTTAAATTGCTAGACATGGCTGATATCAGTCTCTTGTCTCAAGGGAGGTTGTATGACAAGGCCAAACCATGAAGAGAAATATGAAATTGAAAGGGATGATAATCAAGTAAAGCTACGTACACAGCTTAGTTGATCCCTACAACAGACCAGGCTCAAGAAATAGCACAGAGGATATTCAAGAACAAGTTAAATAAAGGAGAGGGCTAGATCAGATTCAATAATTGAGAGAAGGTTGATGTGACATTGAAAGACAAGGGAGAGTTGGGAACAACTTTAAGAATCTGTTGAAATCAAAATATAGTGGATCTGTATATTTAGAAAGGGAGCCAATTGTGTTGGAAAGCAACTAAAAAGAAGATGGAAGAATTAGGGTTTTAGAAAATTTCAAGAAAAGCCAGGTATCTTATTCAACAAGATCCTGAAAGTTAAATGACTGAAAGAGCAATTTAAGGGAATAGAGGTTCAGTCTGATATTACTCAAATTACCTGAAAGCAAACTAATAAGTCTGAAAACAAAGATCATATAATTAACTATAATCTTCAAAAAGACAGTTTGGCTTTGTGAAGAAAGTTGCTATCAACTCGATTATTGTAACTTTCCTAGAAATAAACGTAGCAAAAGATCATTAATTTCATGTGCGAGAATTTACAACAAATGCTGGTGGCTTATGGTCATACACAACAGATCAGTCTAGCCACCTTGTATCTATACACTTTGATAGATTACTTTACAGGTGATCTAAAAGCAGTCTGAGTTATATTTGATCTGTGTTGTGTTAATAACTGAGATGAAAGCAAAAATGAGCAATGAATCAGGATTACGGCAGGAGAACATACAATTGATTAAGGGTTACAAATAGGTCTAACAAACTAGAATCTATTGAGTGCAATTTCTTGGAGGATTTGAATTAAAACTGAGACCATTACTGAGATTCACAGCCAACAGATGCCTTAGAATGATTACATTCACTATCTCAGATCGCTGCGCAAAAGAAATCGATTAGAAGTTAGAGAAAATGATGAAGAGATACCAAAAGAAGTTAGACCAAGGTAGATAAAATGAAGGATGGAAAAGAAAATGTCAATGTGGCAGATAAGGATGTTTCAATAATACAAGCACAGCATTATAGAGAAGATGAGATCGAGGTGGGTGTGCAGTAGAACAAAGCAGAGTTATAAATACGCATATTCAAGGAATTCTAGATTGCTTCCATAAAAGATAAATTGGTGTATGGCTGAAATGACATTGTTTGGATATCCAACATACTTAATGTACAAGTAGGAGTCCAAAAAAATGTTCTATGACCTAAATAGTTGCATCAATATCAATGAGAGAATCTGCAAAACTTTTATCAGAATATATTTTAGTTTAAATAGGACAAGTGACAAGCAAAGGGCCATACATGAAAACCAGGGGATAAGATGAATATATCACCGATATGGCAGATTAAATCAATTTCCCTATGTTATTATGAATAAACTAATATAACTTTCTCATAATGAACTTTGAAGTTCCATATTAGAAATCATGTGTAGAACTTCTCACAGGATCAAAAAATATTGAATTGTAGCATAGAAGACATGGAGAAATTAGGGAAAAAGAAAAGAATCAAATAAATATACCACTAATAGTGTCAAAGCTTGTGTCCATGAAACCAGCTTGCTTTTTACGAAATTCAAGTAGCTTGTCAGCCACTTCTACTTCTGTAGGTACGGCATTGTTATGAATTTCCTCTTCCATCCAAGCCCAAAACTCTGCCAGAGCAGCTGCATCTCTGCAAGAGTATGCATTACCAAACATAAATTTGTGGCATACTCTTTAACTTTCATTTCTGAGGATAAAAGAGAAGGGTTGATGCAGTTGAATCTTATCTGTTCCCCTAATGCTGTCTTAAAGATAACTACATACCAGCATCTAATGTTGTCACATAAAATATACATGTACATAGAGAAACAAGACTCCACATGCAATTTTCAGCAAGTCTGAGAAAACTGTACATCTCTCAAACAGAACATAGAACCACGTTGCAAACTACAACCAAGGAATGTGAACCATGATAATCACTGCATCAATCTGAAGATAAATCATTAACAGGTTTTCTGCTCAGCGTCAAAAGAAGCCAAGATGTCAATCAGTGGCAAATAGGGTAGCAGGAATCTACTGGAAAGTGGTAGCCCATTTTACTTTCAGTTACCAACCCCTACCACATAGTACAGGGCATACCATAACATACTGGTAAAGTACAGGTAATGTACCAAGATTCGATAGAGCACACGGGCTGAACTAGCTTGTGCTCAATGTAACCACCAGGTTCTGCCTAGTTTCCTGTTGCACCAACCCATACCATGACTTAGTGTGATTAAAGGGTCTCCTGACAGTGTTGGTGCGGGGTTGTACATTACCACACCAGGTAATACCCTACTGTACCATACCACTGAGTTACCACTACGTGATCTGGTACCAGTGTAGAGAACCTCAGTCTTACATGCATCTTGCAACATATGTGCATGTATCTATTAAAGCATTCATGTAGAACCCCAGCTAAGGAGTTGAGGATGCATGAGCATGCATCCACACAATGCATGCATATTACCCAGCATCAAGCTACAGGACTAAACTGCTAACTATGCTACATAACAAATTTGCTACCATTGCTTGTAAAGTGTATTTTGTATATGGACTATAAGTTACTCCATTTGAAATAATTAAAGTCGACCATGTCACATCCAGTAAGGTGTGATTGGTTACTCTGCAACACCGTTACAGATGCACATACAGCAAGCACGCTACACAGGCATACACATGTTTGCTCAAATCTTTCATTATATGAGAGGATATTTTGGTCATTTTTTTGAAATGGGAAATAGTAAAATAGGAATCATTCATTTTTTAAGCTTCTGGTTAACTAAAATTCCTAAATTTAAGAGAACTCAGTTACTGACTGCAATTTTCCTGCTGAACTTCAGTATTTGGTTCAGGCAGATTGTTGGGGAGTTCATTTTCTTAGGGAGTAGTTTGTTCTTGTTTTTTAGGGGCATAAAAGCACCCCTCCCAAACCCACCCACCCATGGGAAAGGAAAAAAAAGATGATTGCACTCTTAAAGAAAAGGTGTTAAAAAAAGAAAGAGACAATTCACTTGATGATTTTCCTAAACAGTCAACCCATTGATGAAAGAGTAAAAAGATCTGATTAGAATAAGCAAATAAAAATTAAAAAACTAAAGTACAAGAGAAAAATATTATGGTTTACTGGTAGCTCATTTCCTCTGCATGCCAACCCAACAGACAGAGGTGGGAGTGTGGGAGCTATTGTCATAGCAAGCAGCAGGAAGAGTTCCAATAAAGTGTTTGCTTAGAATACTTGCACACGAGAGACCATCCTAATTTAAGCTTGCTTCCACTTATTCAGAAAGTTAATCAACGTAAAAATCCCAAGGTTTCAAAATATATAGAATATCTTTACTTCAAACCAAATTATATGGATTTGTGATAGCTATACCTGGTGGTAAAAACTAAAAGAATCTGGAAGCATCTGAAAGTGGGAGCTGAAGTTACAAAGATAGTGGTTCACACAGCTAAAATATATTCAAGAGCACAACTTGTTTTTCAAATGGATGCAAGCAGCAGTGGACTCACAGAAGCAGCCTTTCATCTGCATGTGAGTGTGCATCCCACCAATCCTTAATGATGTAGCAGTAAAACGCAAGCTATGTGTTATAAGATAAAGAAACAAAAAGGATGTTAGGGTTGCATCTAAATTTGTTACCTCTTCAAACTTTAAAATATCCTATGTTGAATTCACTAAATGTGCAGAACCAAGAATGAAACCTAACTTATGTTGATCAACAGTAAAGTACAAATGCTACCATAATTCGGCATTTAGGGAAATATTATTGTTACAATTTGTTGTGCTAAGTTTGATATGCATTGTTAATACTTTCCCTAACACGGTATTAGAGCCAAAGATCATGGGTTCAAATCCCTTTCAGGCCAATTTTACCCATCTGGTTTCTTTTCTTATCTAGACTCATTTCCAGCTTTTACTTGAATCGTTGTTGACTTATCATCTTGAGTTATTCTTAACTTGTTCATGTCTTCATGTGAGTCATCCAAGCTGCATAGGTGTTAAGGCCTGATAAACATTGTTGACCCTATCCCTACTAGTTTAAGCCTTAGGGATTAAATGGTTATTTAACAGTGTCAGAGCTAAGGTTTGCTGTAAGTCACAAGTTCAAATCCACACAAGTTCAGTTATTGACTCAATCATCCCTGATTACTTGTTATTCTTATTCCAGTCTGTCTTGACTCACTTATCTCTCCACATTAATGGTCTGGTCCACATGTGAGGAGGGGTGTCAAGCCAAATTTACATTGTTGACCCTTTCCCTATCAGCTTAAGCTTTTTTGAGTTGGTTAGTTGATGGTAGTGAAACAACCAAAGCCTAATGCTTCTTGTGCCCCACATACAAGGCATAAAATGGCAAGATCCAAGGTGTTCATCTCCATATGCTTTGTATTTGATGCATCTGTCTCACCTAGAATGTAACCTTCCCATAAGCCTCAAGGCATCCCTTCAGACTCTCAGAGACTTCCCTTGATGTATGAGGTGAGGCAAGTCCCAAATAAAACCATGCAGTCAACTAAGAGCCTATTTGGCCAAGCTGTGAAAATCAGCTTATTTTGAAATCACTTCTTTTCAAATGGAGTTTCAGAAGAAGTACTGTGAGAGAGAAGCAGTTTATGTTTGGCAAAATTATTTGATAAGCGCTTTTATAAGTATTTAAAAAGCAGTTTGTATTTGACAAATCTTTCAAAAAAGATACTTTTGACTGTCAAATTATGAAAAAGGGCATGTATTTATGGTAAATAATGAGAGGGTTAGGTGCAAATAAATAAGGGTAGTTATGGTAAATAATGATTTTGAGTAAGGGTATTTTTGTTATGAAAAAAATTAATTTTCTGCTTTTGCTTCCAAGGAGAAGCTCCAATTTTCTGCTTTCACCCTACAGCAGAAAAACTGCTTCTGCTACCACATAGAAGCCAATTATTTTTTAAAATAAGCTTGATCAAACATCCTGTTTTTTCAAAATAAGTATTTTTTTTGAAAAATAAGCAGCTTCTTTCTCTCCAAAAGCTTGGCCAAACAGGCCCTAATTCTTTCAACACAGAAATGCTTATAATGATACAATGCATGCATGTACTATTGTAGAAGAATTTCTGTTTACCTAATTCACGTACTATAAAGAACTTTAGTTCTGACTACCCTTTTCAACTCTTGGCTGCATAACCCATCCAGTTGTAATTTGCACCACAACTAAAAATCAATATTATATTCTACAGGTTAAATCAAAGGTACCTGAAATGACAACTGCGCATCCCGTCAATCTCTGCCTTATTTTTCACTGCTTTCGCCAAAATGACAGGGGAAGGCTTGTACAATCCAGATGGCCCTTCAATCCGAGCATCTTGATGCTTGTTTGGTGCCATATCTGGAGATGTTTCCCAGTCAACTTTGTCCCTTGCTTTGTTTTCAAATTTTGCAAGATGTTTATTACAAGCAGATTTGAATCTGCTAACAAGTGCAGCATTTACACTAGATGTATCCAACCAGAGTTTTGCTCCTTGTGCTGCCAAACTGAATAATGGTTATTATGACACAAGAGCTTAAAAATAAAAAGAAAAGAAATGCCTATAATGGACATGACAAACTAAAAGTTTTGAAACTGAATTGAGAGATGACATTGTTTTTCCAGTTCAGATGCATGGGATGACAATCAGAAAAAATGATCCTGTTTGCATGGTAAAGCCATTATGTCAACAAGCTGTTGCAAAGCATGTATGATGTCACAATAGCTGTCTTATAAAAAGGTGCATACTGAAGCATGATAAAAAGCAATTTCCAATCAAATTGATGCATGACACTTTTTGTTTTAATTTTTAGAAAGTCTCATAAGCATATTCCTACGACCACTCAAGCTAAACCAAGTTAGCTAGTTATGAATAGTACCATGAAGAGTTCTATAAAAGAGAGTGAGCAGAAACACAGCCACCACCAAGACAGTGAGCGTCTAATGCTTAAAGAAATATATCAGAAACTGAAGCAATCAAAAGCAGGGCAACAAATCATCAAAGCCAAAGTACTGATTTCTGATATCTGCTATGTAACTAATGAGGACACCTCAAGATGTCACATAATGCTACTGTCATGCAGCATCAAATTGTTTGATGCTGGGACGACCTCAATTATGCTTTGAAGGTTGTAGGAGTCCAACGCATTTTGCTAATAAGCCAGATAATTCTGACCCAGTTAGGATGAATCAAAAAAAAAAAAGCAATAGATGGCAGTATGTATTGTTCATAAATATCATGGAAATATAGTTAGCTTGGTCAAGCCAACTATAACACAATCAAGACAGTATTTTAAAGCCTGGTCACACAGTTAACAGTTATCATCACATGGATAGGCCAATCAATGCAATGTCCTGTTGACTCATCTAACTGAAAATCCATTATTATTATGTAGGAAAGGGAGAACAGGAATTTTCAAGAATGATTTTGTTGAAGGGCCACTTATCAACAACACTCACATCTGAGAACCATCACAGTCCTTGTAAATCATTTATTGCTTCCACATTCATTCTTCTAATCTGCTTAAGGCATCACCTGAACTTCATGCTTTGAGCAAACTTAAATTTGTTATGAGGAAAACTTACCTTTTTCAATCCAGAATAAGGGAAAGCTATTGATTCCAGATTCAGAGAAGCATTTTAGCTAGGTGTATCATCTAATTCTTTCTACCCACTTCAGCCAAAAACGTAAACATCCACCTCTCCAGTCACCAAAATTTATCCTTTCTATGTTTGCAAAACTCATGCTGCTAATTGATATTAATCCTATGACAAATGCTCAATTTAGTTTATTCCTTATTTGGAAGTTAGTTTTATCTCATTGGTCTCCTTTGTTCTTCATTCCTCTCCTCATGCAATTCCACAAGCATGTGAGTTCTGCATCCATCAATAGTCACCGACTGTTGTTTTAAGTTCCACAAATTAAATAATAGCTAGAAGAAGCAACAGTGTACCAAGCAGTGCTCCAGAATCATGTCAGATATAATTGTGATTCTTTTTTATCTACTGCTCTGAAGTATGAAATCATGTTAAAATCATCAAAATTTCCTTTACTTTCTTTTTTCAAAATTATCTGTTTACCCCTTTGATAACTTCAATATGTCACTGTTAGTTAAACGTGGCAATAATTTCATTTTGTATCACAATATTGCAATAGCTGGTCTGATAACCCACTCACATGGCTTTCTCTATGCTCATATCTTGATAAACTCTAGCCCCTTGTGCTCACCAAAAGCAATACATGCATACCTAATGACAATCCATGAACCAGATGCGCTATAGACTAACATTTTCTCATGCCACCATCATCTCCAGATAAAATGATATTGGTTACTGCATATTTACACGGTGAATGAACAAGGAATACTGTTTAATCATTAAATTTCAATATTCCCACTTCGGAGAACACTCAGATCCAGTGGTCTCCAAAATTTATGAAACTCAAAAATATGTCAGACGAAAACAATGCATAAAACTTCCCAAAAGCATAGAATGGAAACTACCTAGCTCTGTTGCTCCAACTCTGGGCAGTAGAGATCAATATGGTTATAGACAAAATTCAAACAAATATGTAAACTATTAGTAAGATGACATCCATTTTCAATCAACCTTGCATTATGTGCAAATTTGAAGGGCCATAATCAGTTAATCACACTTAAATATATCATTGTCATAAAGTCTGTTATCAAGTTTCAACTTACACTAGATCCCAAGAAGATGAGAACTGAAATATAATAGTATAATGTTCGACCTGGCAAGTAGCAACCCACTTGGTTCCTACCAAAATGCTACATAAACAGAGACAAGAGTCACCTGAGCAGTTTCAAGACATATTCAAAGACACAGTATTATGTCAAACTCTAAATTTACTATAGAAGTTCTGTTGTGAGGCTAAATAAGCAATTGTAAAGTCCTAAAATTAAAAACAATTTGGAACCATATTGCACTAGCTTCTAGCATACATTAGGAGCATATTAGTATTACTCTACAACCTTTAACACACAATTTGGAGCATGATAGTGTATTTACATGTATATATTCAAACAAACAGATAGATGGGCAGAGTTACATTTCTCTGGCTGAACCAAGTCTGTAACTTGGTCCTGCTAAGAGATGACATATATCGCACTAGCTACCTTTACTAAGACCAAAAGGAATGTTTATCATCTAACTGATGCCGTTAATATAGCTTTTCCTACAATGATCACTTCACTTTGATGCATGAGTAGCACAGGCTTGATGAAAAATAAAGTAATTGGACTATCTGGATAACACATGAGAGTAAAAATTGTCATTTTCTGGTAGGACCAATCTATAAAGCAGCCTGGTCAGAGAAATATAGCTCTACCTGTAAATTCATACAAGTAGAAAGGCATACAAATGTAGATTTAGTCATGACACTTGCCCACTTTAAAGGCCATGTTGCTACATTCACTACTTTCTACTCGTGTCTTTTTTATTCATGAAGCTGCATAATATCTGTACATTTGAATTAACAAAATGAGAAGACTGGTTGGTCTGGAACAAACATGTAAGTGAATAAGAATACTAAAAATTGGACCACCATTTGGAAGTAACATCAAGCACCAAACAGATATCTGAGACAAGGAATAATTTCAACAAGAAATAGCTTCATATTCACAAGGTTACCTTTCTATTTCAGAAAGAATGGATTCATATGGTTTCAATTCTATGCCAGCACTTTTCAAGTGATCCATTACTTCCATGGTGACTTTAGCCTTATCAATAAACAGTTGAGCACTGTTGACCTCCACAATTAAGTAAGAATAGAACACAGGCGAGTGTGGAACATCATTTCCCCTCTACATAATATAAAGGTGGGACGCATTCATCAGTAGAATAATTATAATGATGTGTATAATAGTAATGGAAAAATCAAGACAAGATAGAAAATTTTGAGAAATAAGTCAAAATGTCCTGCTAAGGGGCACATGGAATTTTAGACAAATTTTCATTGACATGATGCTGAAGCCTCCTATGTACCTCCATAAAAGATAGTCATATATAGGAAAACCATTTTCAATGAGCCAATTGCTATGGATTTACCCTAGTAACTATACACTTAGAAACTATCATGTTGCATTTCCTAGTGCTTCTGCACCCAAAAAACTTTCATTATTGCACATAAGCCACAAATCAAAGTACTTGTATGATGAAATATGGTAGGAGCTACCATGACAAGATACACAAGGTATCATACCAAAAGAGTAACAAATACAACTTAGAGTGTTGAAAAATAATTTTGTAAAACCCATAAAATATATCAAGATACACTATAGCAAATCCTTGGGCACCCGTCCCGGCGTGCCCCCCTCCACACCCCGCCCCCCCAACCCTTCCCAATGTACTCTGCCCTTCTGCTTCCCCCAACCATATGATAGGTCCAGTTATTCAGAAAGAATCTATTGATCAGAGTTCAAATTTATGCTGCCAGATGAGAGTGAAAACACTAATACTTAGATCCATATAAAATTAAACATGCGGCAGAGAAAGTTCTGTTTTGAAACTGATGATAATGAGGAAAAACATGCACATAGACATGCATAATTAAGACAGTGACATAGACACGCATGGGGCATACACATGCATCACACAACAAACACACACATGCATATACATGCACACACATGTACCTAAGTAAAAGGATATGGAAATGGGTTTTTTCCAAAATACATAATGGACTGGATACAAATATTATATACAGATATATAGCTCCTAATGCACATGCTTCTCCCCCTTATGACTTCTACATGTAACCCTCTGCTTGAAATTGTATGCCCTTAACAATTGAATACAGCTAAAGATAATATTAACTACCATCCATGTGAAACATAATATTCATCATATCAAATCAAAAAAAGTTCACCTTCCAGTAAATTCATATGCTTCAAATTAAAGTGAAAGCTTCCAGTTGTAAAAATATCTAGCAATAAACATGTTCAAATGGCATAGGAACTTCCAAATAAGTATAAAATCAAAATCAAACCACACAAAGCAAAATGCTAACGAGATGATATCATATATCGATAATCAAGAAAAGTCAGCAGGTAAAATTTTGTTTATCATCTAATCTTATGACATCACTTGGCAACTGGCATGATAGAATGGGTTAGAAAGTTTACCATATTTAAGAGCCAGGCAACTTCATCAAGCATTGATATAACAATAGCAGTACAACCAGTTTCCATAAGTTCAGACCTCAATGAAGACAATTTTGCTGAGACATCAACACCAGCATACTTAATATCATGGACTCTTGTCCATTTCATGGGAGGCTTTGGTCTTGATTCTCCCCAGATCTCATCAACAAGATTAAAATCATATATAAAAACCAATTCATGATTCTTCTTGGAAATTGCCTCTTTCAGTTCCTCTGCTGCATCAGAAGAAAAAAGAAACTGCTTCCTTCAAAAGTCAAAAAGGACATGGTGTTATAGCGAGTAAAATTATGAAGAGGAAAATAATTACAACTTTGGAAATGAAAAATTGTATATGATGAGAAATAAACTGAAAGTGGATTACCCTGCAAATCCTAATAAATGGTCAAATATATAGCATAAGATCGCCATGTGTGAAAACTCAACACAAAATACAAACAAAATAATGAGACCTTGCTATAAGGTGTTGAAAAGCTACAATTCTCGATCCATTGATTAATAGTTGTGTACAAGAATAGTACATAGTTGAAGTCAGAAATAGGGGGTTAAAGTTTTGTCATTTGTACATCAGAACTATAGAGTGCATAAAAGGTCTTTCCATTATGTTAGCCTTGACGGCATTAGAAGGAAGGGCTAGGGGTCTCAGTAACATTGTAAATATATTTAAAGAGTTTCAAGGACCTAGTTTAAAAATCATGGTTGCCATCAAGAACTTCTATTTTTGCTTTTCCATGATCAAGGTTTTAAATCATGTGGGACAGAGGTGTCTCATTTCTCTATGGAATGGGACGCCCCACTATCCTATCCCATCCTTGCAACAATCCCAATCATGCATCCCAGTAGATATCCTCCATTTCTCTCTCTTTCCTTCCTTTTTTTTTATTTTTTCTTTCTTTCTTTCTTTTCTTTCTTTTTATTCTACCTTCTTTTCTTTTCTTTCCTTTTCCTTTCTTTTCTAATCCTTCACTTTTCTTTTTTCCTTTTATTTTCTCTCTTTGTTTCCTTCCTTTCCTTTTCTTCTCCCTTTCTTTATTTCATTTTTCTTCTTCTTTCCTTTTATTTTTTTCTCTTCTTCATCTTTCCTTCCTTCCTTTCCTCTTTCTTCTTCTCTCCTTGTGTGGATGGATTTTGAATTCTCGACCCCATCCCGTTGCCATTTTCTCACAGGAACAGGACGAGACGACCATCCTGTCAGATGTAGAACCTTGGCCATAATAATACCTTACTTAACCTAGCAACTAATGTAGAATGATTTACATAAGGAATAAGCAAGTAACTTATCATGTGGCTATATTGGAACTTGTGAAATTCATAACACATCACAACTGTACATGCATGCGATTTCTATTATTGCTTGATATTGGTCTAACACAAAAAATCAAATAGTTTTTTTTTTTATTCAAATAAGTTAATATCAAACTTTGATCAGTCATGGTTGAGGTGTCAAGCTGATATTGTCATAGAATCTACTACATAATCATGTCAGTTAACTGAATTCTTCCTAAATAACTATACCAGTAACTAAATCCATTATCAACTAGTGTCTGATCTCTGTTCCATTTTCAATATCCAGATTGGGAGTTGAAGAACATAACAACTGCTATTCTCTCTAATTTCTTACAGAAAAATTACAAGAACACAGCTATCAAGTCTGTTTGAAATGTGGGATAGTTGCATGCATGAATTTCAAAAACAAATTTTGAATGCAGCGGAAACTGGATTAAACCCCTTTAAGCCTATCATGCATCAGATCAGATCTAAGAACTACCCGTGCTCGGATCCATGACATGCATAAACTGAAAAAGAAATACATAGATCACATCTATGTAGCAGATCATATCTACTATACGATTGAGATCAGATCTCACCTTGCGCGGGTCGAAATACATCACAGCCGATGATTCATGAATTTGACGAGGTTCCTCGAGCTGCGCAAACGCCCGGCCTTCACAGGTATCCACACGAGATTCATTGTCTGATCAGAGATCCGTCGAAGTCCTCGAGGTGCTAGCTCCCTTACATGCCAGGTTTAGAAACCCCACGCCTAGGTTTAGAAGAAACGGAGGAAGAAGAAATGGTGGAAGACAAGAGAACTCTTTCTCTCACAAAACCCCACGCCTAGGTTTAGAAACCCTAGAACTTCCTCACATGCCAGGGATAGGACGCCCCACTCAAAGCCTCACGCCCAACCAGTCCCTCTTTCTCTCCTTTTCAATGGTGTAGCAGGTTGCACGCACAAGGAGATAAGAGCTCTTATGGTTGGCATTAAGGGTGGTTAAGATGAGATCATATCTCATCAAGACAAGACTTGGTTTTAAACTTGAATTCAAAACCAATTTGAATTCAAATTAAAACCCAGCTCTATCCATATCTAGAAGGGGCAACAAGGGGCTTTTTGGTGTGGATATTTCCTCATGCAAAAGTGAATTAGCGTGAAGAGTAGTCAATGTGGGAGTAAGATGGCGCATGGGGAGATGTCCAACTCACTATGGACTTTTAGGTTCTTTCAATTTAGACTTTATCCAAATTTTATTTGGTTAAGCCCAACTAGATTAGTGAACCCAATCATATAAGGCTCCCAAACTCTCAATTAAATTCTAATCAAATTAGAAATTAATTGAACCCAAATTCTGATCAAATCAGGAATTAATCTTCTTTAGTAATTAGGTCATCTCATAACCTAATTAGGTCAAACTTAATTGAATCCAATTCAATTAGACTTGATCCAAACCACATTGCTCAATCAAATTGAGCTAATTAGCAATTGAATTGCCAGTTAATCTTCCAATGATTCACTAACCATTAGCAAATTATTTTATTACAATTTATGCATAAGGTTAATTATCAATCAAATTGACGATTTTATCCTTCGACGATTTGTAATCATTAATCAGCCATCTGAGCAGATAGGAACCTCTTTTGTGTGACCCCGTAGGTTCTATTCTGTCTGATAGTGAAATATATTGTGATCTCTATCATAATATCATCGAAACTCTTTTTGATAGATTGGAACAATTCTAACTCTGCCCTTCGAGGGTCATCGATTATCAAGACGATGCTTAACGAGTTTCACAATCCACCAATGACATCTAGCAGTATGTAGTGACAACCCCGCAGAATAAAAGTATTGAACCTCTAAATGCAGTTACCGTATGATTCAATCTTTCTATCGTAAGTCCTGACTTGACAAAGGTCATAGAAAACTCGTCGAACCCCAATATTAATCATATGCTAGAGTGGCTCAATTTAAGTTCACTTGTGTGAATCTCGTAGAAACTCTTTTCCATCATTCACACTTGCTTTGACCGAAGACTTCCTGAACTCAATCTTGCAAATCGCATAGGACTACACATTTTCTACTAAGATCGATAGATTCCATCTAGGTGCATCCCACTTCTAACAATGCATCTGAACTTGAACCCAATGAAGCCAGCATGCACCACAAAGATCCGAATGGCTAGGGACCAAGTTTAGGTGCAGTCAAATCCAGTAGCCTCACTGCAAATAGCCAATACACCGCAGGTCAAAGAACCACTCATACCACTGCAGCATCGAGAAGATCACTGACGAGTGAGTAAACATCCAAGTGGATTCTCGTATTGGTCATGCTCTGTGCAAGTTATTCTCTAACAATCATCTGCACTCTCACCCCAGTATTGTTACACCACAGACTTAAGACTTATCTATCCAGAAAGAGGTGATCCGTGCATCGATCTTAAATGAATTGATCACTATCCTTCATAACGATCCTTCAATCGGAAGCATTTAAAAATTAACCATTAATAATGTATGTCTCAAATTCTCAATATCTTAAGAATATACAAAATCATCTTTATTAATTTCAAGGACAAATCATGGACACATAAACATGATTGAAAATAAAAATATCTTTTATTAATAATAAATATTTTATAAGTATAAAATTAGATTCTGAAATTACATAATATGTCAGTTAATAATTGACTTCTAGGATACACATCTAACAAAGACTCCAATATGTACATGGGAAAAACATCAATTTGATAAGAATTTTACCATCTGATTTTTGTGTTCAATAAGCTTTGCTCCAATCAATTACTTATCTGATGGTGAACTTTTTTGTTATTTCAAACCTAGATATTTTTGTAATCTTCCGCTTTGGTTTTGTTTCATAGAGAAAAAAGAGTAGAGCCCATAGCCACTTAATGCCATGTAGACTGTTCCATGGTGAACTTTTGCAGATTGACCTGAGAAAAAGTGATGCATTTTAGCTAGTTGATTTTCAATTGAACTAAGAACAAGCATATGTTCAGCACTTGGGGGTCATTGATTTAGGTCTATTAATCATTCAAAAAAGAAAAAAGAAAAGAACATATATAGGTAATCTAAGCATTTATCAAAAGCACATTCCATTTGCATCAGTTACAAAAATTTGATAAAGTGATTACATTTTTCTATAGTAATGTTCCATACTAACAAGCTAATATGACAACAAATAACCTAAAGACTCACAGAAATCTTAGAAATGGGGTATCATGCAGAATGTACAGAAGGAACAAAACATATAATTCAACCACTTCAAATATTTGATTGGTTATCATACTGAAAACCAATTTACAGTTACAACACCATTAAGAGGTGAAATCAAACTCACAGGATCAATGCCAACTCTGCAACCAGGAGCCAAGACATCATTGAGCCACTCAGTAGTTGTAGGAACACCAAGATTTCCACTGCGCATAAGCTTCCAATCACAACTCAGCTGCTTCTCAGCCTATTCATCATGGATATAGAAAATTGGCATTCCAAGTGCAATCAATATGCAAATAAAAGCTCTCTCTTCCAAGGTTTTACATCCCGACAGGATGAGGCGTCCCAGTCATCCTATCCTATTTCTATGAGAAAACGGGACCGGGATGGGATTGAGACTCCGAAACTTATCCATATAAAGAAAGAAAAGAAAGATGAAAGAAAGAAAGGAAGATGAAAAAAAAAATAAGTAGAAGAAAAACGAAATAAAGAAGGGAAGGGAGAAGAAAAAGAAAGGAGAAAAGAAGGAAGAAGAAAAGAGAAAAAAGAAAAAAAAAGGGAAGGGATGACAAAAAGAAAGGAAAAAAAAAAGAAAGAAAGCAAGGTAAAAAAAAAAGAAGAAAGGAAAGAAAAAAACAAAGAAAGAAAAAAAAAAAGAAGAGAGATGGAGGATATTTACCGGGATGCATGACCGGGACGGCTATCGGGACAGGATGAGACAACAGGACGTCTCATTCCATGAAGATACCAGGATACCTCCATCCCACGGGATTTAAAATCTTGATCTCTTTGACATTATCGATGCATATTTTAAAGTAAACATCAAGTTTTGTTTTGGGAACATCTAAAATGTGGGTTTACTACCTGAAGAAAATATCGGCCATCAGTCCATAGAGCAGCCTTCTCTTTTGTTATTACAGCAGTACCAGCACTACCAGTAAAGCCCGTTATATAGGCTCGTCGCATGAAACATTCAGCGATGAACTCACTCTAGAAACGACATAGCAAGAGATATGGTGTAAAGACTATTTGTGTTGGGAAAATCAAATCAATTTACCAACTTCCACACTAAGGTTAAAAATATGCAAAAGATGTAAAAATTATTAAATAAGCTCCTCACATGTTATAATGTGATTCTTTACTGGTTCCATACCTACAATTAGCATCAGCCCATCATGACAATGGAATAATCTTACTACTCTCATGGCTAAGAAATATAGATAAAGTAAAAAATCATAGTTAGATTAAAAAAAAAAAGAATCCCATATAAAGACCTCCAAAAATGTTACTTTATCCATCTCAGTTCATCTTTTTCCTATTGTGACCTGAAACAACCATTATCAGGGTACTATTCTTGGAGATTAAATGGAATATGCATAATTTAAAAGTTAACTAAATACCAATGAATTGAACAGTTATTTATAAAATATTGGTACCAACTTCATGCAATAAAACCTAAAAGCCACATGGTCCTCACCTAATCCCCAACACCCACTCACAACTCCCACACCCTCAATTATGTTACCTTCTTAAAGTTGTAAAATTTTTCATCATTCCTGACATATTTAACATTTTTTCAACTATAAATGCACATGTTAAGGATGGCATCTTTCCTGAATTCTTCAAATTCTAAAAGCCAAAATCTTGCAAATAAATAATTCCTACTCTTAAGATTAAGTTTAGGAAAAGAACCATCTTTTCCTATGTAATTTCTTTTATATCCAGTCTCCTTAGGTGGAATATTGCTCAAACTGTTATATGAAATAGGTTTAAAGAGTACTAAAGTGACTAAAAGATTCATAACTGAAGGCATAAAAAAAAAGAGAGGTTACATCCAAAGGATAAATAGCTTTTGCATAATGTTATCAAAAGGAATGTAAAGCATCCTACAAAATGCATATTTATGGATGATCTTTAGAGATCGCATCATGTGAGCACAATCAGAACATCAAAGTTCCCTTGACAATGCCACAAACTTCCAAACTAGGATACAGATGCAGAAGAATATGCAGTTAGAAAAAGATAATAGGGGGAGATAAATTATGCATATCTTGTATCAAATAGAATAAAGCACCTGAGAATAAATAGAGAAATATTTAAGGATGATTTGAAGAAATTGCATCATAAAGTCTACAGTCAATATCGAGGTTTTCCTGACAATGCTTGGAACTTTCTAACCCAGGAAGTAAATTCAAAAGCATCTTTAGCTAAAATTGGAAAAAAAAGATACAATATAGGGACAGTTTTATTTCTCACTTAAATTTTTTGTTTTGCAAGATTGATAATTCTTTCAAGAGATATGCATCATTTTTACTTGGCTCTCTGAATTTTCTTAGTTAATCTATAAGCAATCAGGAAGACTGGGATACCAATGCAAGACAAGTGGAGGATAAATTGAATCTAAGAAGGATATAACTGATTACTAAAAAAGGTTAAATAAGTTAACAGGAGAGAAAATTGTGGTTTAATTCATGATTTTGAATGTTTATTTCCAGGACATATGGAAGGCTAAAGATATTTTATGATTGATCTCCTCAAGTTCTCTACCAAACCAACAAGAATGCATATAAAATCAAAGCTAAGAAATTATTGGGGTGTCAGTGGCCTTTAGTGCAGAAATTCAAAGTGGATAAGTGGAAAAAGGACCAGAAGGCATCCTTTACTACGAAGTTAGAGAGGTCTTAATCCATCTCATTCATGTTAGAAAACAAAAGTTTTACTTAAGTTGGTTTTATAACTAGTAGTTGATATTTTAAACTGTTTCTAGGTGTGTTGGACCAGGTATTAAACCCTATTTTGTTTGCTCATCAATGGGGTTCTTGCACTTGGGTTTATTTTATGCTTAAACTAACAACAATACTAGTAGGAGTTTTTAAATAATGCGCTAGCTGTTCATGAAGAAGAGATGATTCATGTGTCTAGTGTCATTTTCAGAATGAAAGCTAAAGCCTGAAGAAGAAAATTAAGCATTGGTTCAACTTTAATCCCCTTCTCTAAATTAAAAATGATCTTCCTTGTATTGCTTTCTGTCTACTTGCAAGTTAACTTTCCATCCACTTGTACTCCCACTAATAAAACTCTTTAAGCTCTGTACGGAATTTAGATTTCATTTTCTTTTAATGCTTGTTCTCTGAAACTTTCTTCAGAAGTTTTTCACATATACAATTGATAAGGAACAGGGAGAAACCTAATAAGGAAACCCCCCACCCCGCCAAAAAGAAAAAAAAAAACAAAAACAAAAACAAGAAAAGGAACGGTATCACTAGGATCAACTTGCTCCTCCACAGTTCCCTCAGGTTCAAGAGTCAGTTGCATCCAAATTATATAAACCGTCCAGATCTAGTTACAAGGAAAAGGGGCAAGGAACGATGTCCTAATTAATTCAATAACATCTACTCCAACTACTTTCTTTAACGTCTCATTTTTATCTGAACAGAATCAAGAACCGTAAAGCAAGTTGGAGTTCTTTACAAGGAAGAGAAAACCCTAACCTGGTGGGCGTCCTGAGAGGGGATTATATAAGCGTCGATCCCGATACCGGGCCTGGAAAAGAGATCGCGGAGCGCTCGAAGTTTCTCGTCCTCGGTGCGGCTCCCGCTGGATTGCTTCTTCCGGAACTCCGACGACGGCCGGGCGACGATCTTGTCGCCGAAGCTCCGAGCGGCGACGGAGAACCGGAGATAGCGGGGTCTCAGGGCAACGCAGCGCTGCGTGTGGAGCTCACCGAAAAAGGGAAGGGAGAGGGCCAGGAAGCGGAAGCCGCGCGGCCGAAGGCGGGAGGCGGGGCGGGAGAAAAAAGCGGAGAGAGGGGAGGAGGAGGCGGCCGCCGCTTCCATCGGAGCGGAGGAAACGATGAACGGCATAACAACACTAGGGGAGTGGTGCGCAGCGGAGCGGAGGCCGAGAGGAAGAAGCGCACCTATTTGATCTCCCGTTATCTCCAGACCATATAGCTTGGTGGGCCTCTTGGTTTGCGGTCTTCGGTCTGTCAAGAAGGCGAAGCCTTGGAGTTCTTCGAACAAGAATACTTCCCATGCCCATCTGGCCCAATGGGCAGTGGGCTGCGTAAATAGACGCACAGCCCAGCTGGCTTTTAACGCCGTTAGTCTAACGGTCCGCGGACAGCGTAAATATGACAACCAGCACTACCGAGAAAATTAATTAAAAAATATATATATATATATATATATTTTTTTTTAAAGAGAAAAAAAGAAAGAGAGAATGATATATATATATATATATATATATATATATATATATATATATATATATTTTTTTTTTTTTTTTTTTTCCCATGAAGAGATAGGTACAAAAGGGAAAAACATGAAACACCTCGGAATGCCCGCAAGGTATATCCAACACATTTCTTTTTCTTCTTGAATCATGACAAAAGATCCTATAATGCAAAGATAAATCTAACATAATTTCTTTTTTTTTTTTTGAATCATGACAAAAGATCCCACAATGCAAATTAAGCAACATGTTATGGGTTATCTACGATCTTATGCAAGGTTATCTTACTCAAATTCTAAGCTAAAGTCTTCATTTTTTTTGTCATCGACCTCGATGTTGGATTTCGATGGTGCAGCGAAAGGTATAGATGGTTAAAATTTTTCATTCAAACCTCTAGATGCATCGAAATCCTAAAACCTAGAATCTCTTGACTATAGCTATCAAAGCATAATTAAAGTAAACATAGATAAGAAGAATATTTGTAATGCTTATTCTAATTTTCACAGACGCTCAAGTATTTGTCCACCAATGGTGATCCATATGAAAATCGATCCAAGAATAGCGCTCTAATATCTTTGCTTCAAAAGTTCTAATCTCTAGAACTCGACTAGCCTCGTGCCGATAAGATTTTTTTAATAATCTGACTCCATCCTCTCTCCTCCTTCTCTAGACTTATGAATTCTCTCCTTTAGGACCTCCCTCACCCTTGTGTGGATCTGATTAGGCTTTGTCTTGAATACCAAAGTCTTGTCCTAAGATTAAGAGAAAGAAAGGAGAAGTAAGTGAGATAAAATTGGAAAGAAACTTTGACTGCCCCGAACACCAGTGTATACACCTATTTATAAGTGCTAGAGGGATGCTAAAAGAAAGGACACGCCCTTATTTCAAATGCTATATACCATCAGTGTATCAGGTTATTAAGAGTCTTCAAACAGAAGGACTCTTTCAGCCTGATACATCGATCACAACTCTCCCACACGCGCATGCAAAGAAGAGGTGTTGAAGCATCCCATCTCAAATTAGATTAATTCTAATTTTGCCATGTGGCAAGTAGATTTAATTATGATCTCAGATGATAAGATAAAGAAACAAATGATGTTTCCTTCGGCTTAAAACAGAAGGACTCCTTATCGTGTCTATTCACTCCCTTTCCTTGTCACCACACGTGCGCACGCTAGAGAGCATTTTTAGCATCTGGTTGACTATATGATAAATTTGAAAAAATTTCAAGTAAACTTTTATTTAATCATGTACCCAATAAGGCATGTTATCAAATAGGTGATGCCCCATTTAAATCTTATTTTAATGATAGAAGGACTCTTAAATGCGAGGAGTCGCATGAGTCAATTTGCGCATACCCCAACCTTCTTTCCAAGTTTTTCTCCATCTCATAAAATTCAGAAAAATTCTATCTCATACTTTAAGATGTATGCCAGAGAATGAAGGATGATGTGGGCTGCCACATGTGCCTTAATCCCAAAGCAGAAAGACTCTTCTGCTTCTCTTCATGCTAAGACGCGCATGCCCATCTTTGTCGCACGCCAGAGTTCAACCAAGTTTGGACTCTTAATTATGGTGCCCCATAAGACTATATGGTGCCATCTAATGGCTGCTACACCCAGATCTAAATCCAAATTAGCCCATGGCTCAATTTAGTTTAATCAAGAAGCAAGATTCAAATCAATTTCGAATCCGATTCAAGGAGTTAGGATTTCCACATGTGCTAGTATGCTTACGAAAATCTTGATTAGATCTTAAACTCCAATCCATCTTATCAAAAAAGATCTTTGGCTAATTTTCTTATGTGTGTGACCCATTGGATTTCACATGTAGCCAGCAGTAGATCTGGATGTAAGTTGACCTAATTTAATTAGACTCATAATCGATTAAGATCCAAAATGAGCTAATCCAAGTTCAGTAATTAGAACTCTTTCTAATTAGTAATCAAATTAAATTTTTTAATTCGATCAAATCTACAAGTCAAGATTGATATCTAGCAACATCTCATGAATATCTAGAAGATGTGAAATTTGATAAAAATATCAAATATATCCTTCAGTGATAAGTTATCGTGCAATTCAATCTTTCGATCATCTCTGCATCCTGAATAAGTTTATGAGTATGAAATTATATCAAACTCAACCATATATTCATATCGATTCTCTATCAACCAATGATGACTCTAATGATGAAGTATTAGAAACTCTTTCTAATCTTCATCCTGCTTTTGGTCAAAAAAATTTTCTGAGTTTTCTAGAGATGAGAATTCATGGGATGCTATCTCTCCTTACTAAGAGTGATTGATTTTTTATTGATTGACTCACAACCTTTATACATACTCCACCATATCCAGAACATCCCATATATATCTTAATGCCATACTTGGATATGAACCAAAAAATGAGTTTATATGTATAAGATTCTATGATGATCTCAGATCTAAGAATCACTTGTACAACTTTGACTTAGAGAATCATCTTTTGACATGCATGTAAAGCTCTATAAAATTTTTTATCGATGAGTCAATTCAGTGAATTCATTTCCTAACGAGCACATATATTTTTATATTAGTATTCCTACACAAGTGACTAATAAGATCAGCCATCCTCTCCATCAAGCATACATAGGATGTGTCAATCTATCCAGAATATTGATCTTTGACTCAATACTTTCACGATCAGAAATATTTAAGATTAGGATTTTAGTTATTACAAGTATGACCCATTCATATCTTTTAAAATCATTGTTCTAATCTTTGGGGTTCATCATAATCTTAAACATAGTAAGATGCAGAATCAATGTCTTATTTTATTATCAAATGAAAAATATCATTACATAAGTTAGAATTTTTTAAAGAAAAATCTCATTGCATCACTCATGGGATTGGCTTGTAGGACACTCTTCTTTCAATCTCCCACTTGCACTAAAGCCAATCGTCTTTGTATTTCATCCCATACAATCAAGATGGCGATCAAATAGCTGCTATAGTATGGTCTTAGTGAATGGATCTACTATATTATTCTTCGTGTCAACTCATTTTAAGTTAACACCTTGTCTCTCTATAATTTTTCGAATGAGGTGGAAGCATCTAAGGATATGCTTGGATCTTTGATGAGATCTAGATTTTTTAGTTTGAATGATGGTTCCAGTGTTATCACAATAAAGTGGCACTGATCCTTCAATCTGAGGAATGACTCCTAATTTAGTGATAAACTTCTTCATCTAGACAGCTTCCTAAGCGTTTTCACTAGCAACGATGCATTCTGCCTCACTGGTTGAGTTAGCTACTGTTTGCTGCTTGAAACTCTTCCAACACACTACTCCACTATTTAGGATAAATATATATCTTGAATTGACTTGCTATCATCAAGATCAGATTAAAAACTAGAATTTATATATCTCTAGTTTTAACTTTGATCCACCTCCATATATAAGAAAAATATCTTTAGTCCTTCTTAGGTACTTAAGAATATTTTTCATAGCTTTTCAATGATCCTCCTCTGGATCAGCCTGAAATCTGCTAGCTATACTTAAAGCATAAGCTACATCAGATATGGTACACAGCATGGCGTATATTATCGAACCCACAGCCGAAGCATAAAAAATTTCACTTATTTTCTTCCTTTCCTCTAGTGTCTTAGGATATATTTTCTTGGAGAGACGTATGCTATGACTTACACGTAGGTAACCTCTTTTACTGACCTCCATATTGAATCTTTTTAATACGAGATCTGTGTACCGAGACTGGAACAAGCCTAGCATCTTCTTATATCTATTTCTATAAGTCTTTATACCCAGTATATAGGATACTTCATCCAAGTCTTTTATGAAAAACTTATTTGATAGCCAAGTCTTGACCGATTGCAACATTAGGATATCATTCCCAATGAGTAGTATGTCATTGACATACAGAACCAAGAAGACAATAGCACTTTCACTTGTCTTGTTATATACACATGATTTATTCTCATTTTTGATGAAGTCAAACTCTTTGACTGTCTTATCAAAATAAATGTTCCAACTCCTCGAAGCCTGCTTCAATCCATAGATAGATTTTTTCAATTTGCATACTTGATTTGCCCTTCCACTTAAGATAAATTTCTCTGGCTGAGTCATATAGACCTATTCATCAAGATAACCGTTGAAGAAGGCAGTCTTGATATCCATCTATCAGATCTCATAGTCATAGTATGCAGCTATAGCAAGCAAAATCTGAATAGACTTGAACATAGCCACCGATGAGAATGTTTCATCATAATCAATTCTTTGTCTTTGTCTGAAATCCTTCACCACCAACCTAGTTTTGTAGGTTTTCACTTGGCCATCAGCTTCGATCTTTTTTTTTAAAGACCCACTTGCACTTTATTGGAGTCACACCCTCAAGTGCATCAACCAAGATCCACACTTAATTGGTATATATAGAGTTCATTTTGGATTTCATGGCTTCCAGTCATCTGTCTGGGTCTCTACTCATGACAGTTTTTGAATAGATCAGTGAATCATCATTCTCAATAAATTTGATCGTATTGTCATTCTCAATGATAAAATCATATCTTAGAAGTGCTTGACGCACTCTATCAGACCATCGGAGAGGAGGTATGTAATGTGAATGTACCTCATCCTTGGGTACTTTTAGTTGAGGATCTCCTTGTGGTCCAACCACAGATATTTTTAGATCGGTTTGTAGGTCCTGAATTTTTTAAAGTTCAATATTCCTCCCACTACCTTCTTGGATGAATTCATTTTTCAAGAAAGTAGCATGCCTACTAACAAATACCTTTTGTTCAATAGGATGATAGAAGTAATATTCATTAGTTTTCTTAGGATACCCTACAAATCTATACTTGTCTAATCTAGCACTTAGCTTATGTCCGAAGATATTTCTGACATAAGCAACACAGCATAAATCTTAAGATGTTTAAGATTCGACTTCTTTCCTTTCTTTATTTTATATGGTATACTATTAACAGACTTTGAAGGCACCCTATTTAATATGTATGCGGCAATCTTTAGGGCATATCCCCAGAATGATATTGGAAGATCTGTGAAGCACATCATGGACCACACCATATCCATCAAAGTGCGATTTCTTTTTTTTGCTATACTATTTAGCTGTGGTGTATAAGAAAGGATCTATTTAGAGAGAATACCTTTATCCTTAAGATGATTAAAAAATTCACTGGATAAGTATTCTCCTTCTCGATTAGATCAAAGAACCTTGATACTTTTTTTAATTTATTTCTCGACCATACTTTGATACTCCTTAAATTTATCAAAGGCTTCGGATTTATATTTCATAAGATACACATATCCGAATCTTGATAAATCATCCGTGAAGGTAATAAAATAGGAATATCCTTCTCTGACCTGAGTTGTCATCGGCCCACATATATCTGAATGTACTGGGGCTAACAGCTCTTTTGCCCTTTCTCCATGTCCAGAGAATGAAATCTTGGTCATCCTATCCATAAGATAAGATTCACAAATTTTCAATAATTCATAATCATACGGGTCAAAGAATTCTTCTTTGTATAACTTGTTTATCCTTAACTCACGAATATGATCAAGACGGCAATACCAGAGATATATGATATTCATATTCTCTCTCTTTCTTTTTATATTTCTTTTAATATGAAAAATATTTTCATTGAGTGCAAGAATTAAAAGATTGTTATCAATATAACCACTTCCATAATATTCATTAGAAAATAGAATGGAGCAACTATTACCCATTAACTTTATTTCATAACCTTATTTTAATAACCAAGATATAGAAATAATATTTCTAATGACTTTAGATATATAATAACGATCTTTTAATTCCATAATCTTATCTGAAGATAAATTGAGCATGCAGGTTCCCATAGCTTTTGTGCTAATGGACTCTCCACTCATACTGAAAAGCTTGAGGTCACCTCTTTTTAGCCCTCTAATATTCTGTAGTCGCTGCAATGAATTACAAATATACGATTCACAGACGATATCCAATACTCAAATATCAGAGTATGAGGTACCCAATGAAAAATATATCTGTATCATATACACACCTTTCGATGCAATGCTTGCACCCTGCTCAAGCTTGTAAGGTAATACTTGCAGTTATTCTTTCAATGTCCTAACTTGCCACAAAAACAACAGGTAATATCCGTGGGGACATCCTTTGCCTTCTTATTTTGGAAAGCATTATCACTGACCGAACCAGGGTCAGGACTTTCCAGAACATCGAAGACCTTCTCCTATGCGAATTTAATTCGTAAATTCCTCAACCAGTCTATATAGTTCGGATCGGTCAATATATTTTCATCTATGATGTCATGCAGTGAGAGTGAAGTTACCATAATGCAGAATTAAATTTATATGAATTAAGAACAATAGTATAAGCAAGCCACTTATATTTAACATACATAACTAGATGAGGTCTTTTAACTAGTTATATCTCTCACTATTTTGTCGGATACCATAGCCCTCACTTATGGTAAACGAGAAATGCTAATTTGATTTCTTAATGGGGTTAAGATTCTAATTCTTCAATGAAGCCTTATGGATATCACAACAAATCCTAATAAATTCAAAGGTAGGAAAACCTTTTTAATTGCACCTCATATAATTTTCAACATAATCTTTATCTCTAAAACACTCATAGCTTTATGAATATCACAACAAACTACGGTGTTTTAGTTAAGTCAGACCTTTCATTTTCATACAGTCATATCTGAAAAATGCTGTCCTTGTGCATATCATAACAAAGCAACATATTCAAATATGCTGTAAGTATTTAATATGCACCAAGACAACCCCGCATCAATTTCCATAGCAAGCTTTGTGGATATCACAACAAACTTACAATGATTTTTGATACGGTATTGGCTTAGCATGAAGGAAGGTATATGTAATGTACAAACTACTGAAAAATCTTAACTCAAGATTCGAACTAATCCAATTGATTAGAAAAATGTTAAGATTGATGGGGGTCCCCGTTGCTTTTCTTAAACATCAATAAATTGATCAGATCAACGAACGAAACTAATTAAATAACCACTGCACTTGAAACACTCTTTACACACCAATTGATTAATTGATTCAAGAATTGGTTAGCTACTGGTTCCCAACACTACAACTTAATATTATTTTTATGAGGACTTTAATGGTCTCATACACATCCTAACCCATGACACTAATACATCTAAAAATTCATACTGTGCCATGTGAATCATAAATCATTCATCATTCTAGGACAACCTTACAGTATTATGGATAATCCCATTATACTAGGACAACCTCATTTCAGAATGATGAAGAGGTGGATCATAAATAGCAACTGCTAAATGTAATCATCACATAACGATGCCTAATCAAATTTAAAATTATGATAATCATAATCATAACATTATGCATCTAAATATATCTCTAGGATAGGTTAACACGATCATAATTATGACATCATGCATCTAAACATATTTTTAAGATATATTAGGATTTGGATGTTCAATTAGGTTCAACTAATGATCCAACTTGAACCAAATAAAAAATCATAGTTTTATCACAATCAAGACTACATTTCAATTTTTGATTGTATAAATCAAGATGAGCTCTGATATCACTGTTGGATTCCGATGGTGCAGCGAAAAATCTAACTGTTTAAAATTTTTCATTCAAATCCTTAGGTGCACCGAAATCCTAGAACCCAAAATCCCTTGACTATAGCAATCAAAACATAATTAAAATAAACATGGACAAAAAGAATATCTATAACGCTTATTCCAATTTTCACTAAGTATCCAAATATTCACCCTCCAACGATGATTCATACGAAAATCAATCTAAGAACAGTGCTCCAATATTTTTTCTTTAAGAGTTCTAACTCCTAGAACTCAACTAGCTTCATACCGATCAAATTTCTCTAAAAACCTGACTCTACTTAGATCATCCAGCAGGTTGATATAAGCCTAAGATTAAACCCGCTTCAACGGGAAGCATCTCTCTGTGGCTAACCACCTGAGAGTTATGATCACGCTGGAGATAACACATTTATCCAGAAAATCATTAGTTTGCAAGCAAATTTAGCAATGCGGCTGGTACTCTCTGTTCCCTAAATTGTCAAAAGATAAGCTAATTTATGCTTACCAACTGACTAATCTAATCCGTGCTTCACAACTATCTGCAATATTCAAGCATTTGATGGGATTTAAAGGGTTATGATGCACGGTAGGATGTATTATAAGGGAAATTTTGGTCGGCCTTCCATATTCAAACTAACACGTAACAATGAGACTCGTGCACAAGCAAATAACTTCTATTGGATTTCCTGAAGGGTAATCAAATAATTCGCTGTGAACAATTCATAAAGCGCACCGATGCGATGCACAATAAAATTTCCCTCCCCAAGAAGTCAAAATAAACCTGCCTCTATCAATTTAAATATTTCCATCATCGTTCTCTATACACAAAAATACGGGGAGACCAATGGCAAGCTTCAGTGATTGAGTAAAATCGCTTCCACTGTAGCTGATTAGTCTGGCAAAAAACTAGAAGTCTCAAAACAGGTGCTGGCAGATGCCATCTTAATCAGCACTGGATCGTGTTGATCTCGATAACCTGTCAGTCAACTCTAATTCTTGTTGTTTCTTCAAATATTTCTGAGCAGTAGATTGCACTATCTTAACCGCGAAGTTCATTAGCATTAGCCATATGAAAGTATTCCAGATTGTGGTGAAGCTAAGATTCCACTGCTTTCCCTGAAGAAAAGACAAGATATTCAAACACGTTATCAGCAAAGAAAATATGGTAAGTTGAAAATGGTTAGAATTTCAGATAATATGGACAAAATTAAAGCAAATCTGGTCGATGACCCCTCAGGTTTGGTGTCAAGAAGATATATCCAAGCATGTAAGTGCTCAGTCTTATGAAGTAAACAACATTAAGTAGGAAGTCTTACCTTCACAATTGAGGGGTCTGGAGCTGAAGCAGGCACGGAAAATTTTTCCTTGACCATGTGCAATTTGGCAATGATGTCAGGCAGCATAACAGAGAATGCAGGAACCTCACCGAAAATCCAGATCAACTTGTTTTCCACCAGTTCTAAAAGTTGGTTATTGCATACGGAGATGATAAAAACTGTCTGTAGTAGCAATACAAACAATTACCGGACAATACAGAAACACTGAGAAATCGAGCAGCTAAAAGCATTAATTCTGTATCAAACGCTGTTTCAGCAATTTCAAGTGCTAAACCATGTTTGCAAACCCTCCACAAAGGGGTCAAGAACCAAAGAGAAGGGGAGACGGAAACCGTCGCTTATGCAAAATGCATTAACTTCTATAAAGTATATTACTTCAGAAAAATGTAGAGAGATCAGTAATGGACTGACAGCATACCTGTATGTGAGCCTTAATGATTGCCTTTCCAGTCAATGTTGCAAGAAAGAACTTCCAGAATGGGATTCCAAATTGTCCACACATGATACCAGCAAGATCAAAAAGTGGGTTTGGCACCTAAGCACACAGAAGCCATTGCAAGAATTACCCTCTTTCAGCTACAAAAGCAATAAGCATATCAAGTAGAAATTTGTCTTAGAATCTAAATGAATGAAGTGAGACATTTTACAATATTGTTATGCAAGTTCAATCATTAGAATTGACGAAAGAAACATGGAATTCTTTTTAAGTTAGGTAAGACAAATTGTAAACTAAAGGTGCAAGATAACTGGAAGGGCATTAAAAAGCTACATTACATTCTTCTCATATTCTCTGTCTCCCCCCCCCCCCCCCCCCCCCCCCTCCCAACCCCACATATGTTTTCAGTTGACGGAACCCTGTAAAATGCCCAGCTTGCCTGTTTTAGAACCAGATCTTTTAAGCAAAAATTTTAGGGAACACATTCTAAAATATTTTGATTCAAAACTTGTGCCATTCAAGAACTACATAGCATATTCTTCCAATGACAAGGGAAGATAACAGTCTGAGAAAAACCTTGAGAAAATAATAGGGAATATGCAAACTAACCGAGGCAAGTACTAAAATTGTAAAAAAGTTGAGATGTTGCGAGTGAGAAACAAGCCAGCGTTTAATTTGCTTTAGAGATGAAGATACACATCCATCTTCCTTTGAGGAAGCAGCATCCAGTTCCTCCATGGCTTCCAATTTACCTCCTGACAAATGTGCTGCCATACATACTTAAGTTAACATATTACCTCCACCAAGAAAAATTTGGATCACATACAACTAAAACATCCAAAACTCAAAAACCTTGTCATGCAAAATAGATCAAATGCTTACTTTCATCTACTTGACCAGAACACCTGATCACACTAAATAAGCAAAAAATAATTATAAGTCTGATGAACAATAAGAGAAAGAACCATGTTGAACCATGTCTTCTACCAAGCAGGGTTGTTTCATTAAAATGGAAGAACTTGCAGAAGATCAAGTGCCCACTGCTGTTTATTCCTCTAGTTTATTGTACTTCCCGTGTGCATATTTTTGGTGGCTCTGGTGGTTTATGTCCAGTATAGTTTATGTACATGAAACAAAAAAGAGCAATCGAAACATGTCATCTGAAATCCTCCATAACGCACAGCTATAACATCATTTCAAAGGGCAAAATTGTTATAATTCAAAAGGCACATCAGATTTAACTGCAAAGAGAAACATTTTCACTATTTTTATTATCTAAAAGACACGATCTCACGGGCAATTTTATCCATGTGAAGCTTGCTGAAGACCAAAGGCAAGCTGCAAATTTTGAAGAGTTGCTTGACTGCTGAGCCAATCTGCTCAAGAATTTTAGAAGATAATGTGCAGTGCTGCTGAATGCAATTACAAACACCAAGAATTCTTGTGCATAAGCTGCAATGCATCAAGTTGATCCCTACCACTGAATGCTAACAAATTAAATTGGCCACAGGTTATGCATTCATCAATTAATAAACTAGATGCGAGATAATATGTTGGGAAGCTACCTGCTCTGGAGATAAAGTAAGGAGGAAGCTCCCCAAGTGCAGTACCAATGCCCCAAAGAACAGCTTCTAGTTGAACCTGAGGAAGTATTCTGCTGACTGGAACCCTAACTAGAGAACTAGGTGATGATGGATACAATGGAGGTCCAAATTCTAAACAATCCTTTTCAAGCCATGAGGGTCTTTTCTTCAGCTGTATGGTATCATATGGAGCAATTTTCAAATCAACTCTACCACATTGCATGGATTTAATTGTAAATAAGGCAATATGGGGGCCTAAGTACAGCACAAATGTGTGCAAACCAGATCCTGCATACAAAGCAATATAAGCCAATCAGTATTTTAGATTTAACTTGATTCCTGCCACTAATGAAGAAATTAATTAACTTACATACATGGCGACACAAATGAGTCCATGCAAAAGAATACATGCACGTAGATGCACACCTATGCATGCACATGCACATGAATAATACATTCAGGCGAATCTATTTTGATGCAGATAGTACGTGGACATGAAGCTATGCAACTCGATATAATAAGAAATAGTTCCACATGTTCCAAAGAGAAATAAGAAAAAATGGAAAGAAAATTATCTCAAGGTCAGAAAATGAAATAACAACAATAGACAGCAAAACAACATATTAAACTATATAATTTACATAAAACTAAATCACAGTTACACTTTGCAGTTAATTTTAGATCCAACAAAGGCTGATAACAACATAGCCATACTGATGCAGGTCAGCTGGAGAATGAAATTTTAAAATGGTCTAACTTATAAGATTAAGTTATTTATTCTAAAGATTAACAGAAGATCCTAAAAGTCCAAAAAATGAAAAACTTACCACTTGTGGTTTGGTTGAAGCATTTTATTGCAGCTTGGATCTGAGAATTAACGTAGCAACTGGATACCTCCATCTCGAGGTCTGCACCAATCTGGAACCCTGTTCCAGCATGTTTTTTCTGAAGCTTTTGCTCTCTTTTAAAATCATCTATCTTTTACCATTAACATTTTTTTATCAAAAATAATCTTCCTCTGTATATAAAATAAACTTCACTGTCTTATCATAATTTTGCCACCCTTATGTTTTTTAATTACTACAAAGTTTAAGTATTAGACATGTATACTACTAGTAATTCCATATTATTTTGTACCATTGCTCTATACTCATTTACAGCTCTACTTCCCACTCCCAAACATGCTCCAATTCTGGTGAACAAACTCCATTACTAATATACGTGGAATCTGTAAATCATATGTAGGGCTTGTAAGCGCACAAGTATACATGGCATCAATGCATACATGATGCAGCAACAGGTTGTGAAAGAAGGATTTGCTAATGATCGAGAAAAAAGTATGCCTTTGTAGCAGCCTTAAAATAACTGTATATGTGTTTCCAAACTCTTGGAATACCAACGAAAACTGATAATTAGCCCTTCTATTCATACTTGCTAAGTAAAACCCAAATTGTTAGTGTTTCAAGAAATTGCTACAAATCAGTCAACTTCTTGAGGTATCAAATGAAAACACAAATTAGCCTCTTCTATTCTTATTTGCTAAGTAAAAAAGCATACAGAAGTAACCTCAAATTGTCAGTGTTTCAAGAAATTGGTACAAATTAGTCAACTTCTTCAGCTTTATGAAGTCCTTAAAGCTATCTACCATGTATGTGAACACCTATATAAATTTGATAATGGAATGCTAAAGGTCATATTAAACAATTGAAAGATGCTTTCAACTTAGTTCCTCTAGACTAGGGACTGATTTGCCAGATTCAATAACTCTCCTCGGTGTAAATATGCTACATAGGTTCAGTTCATGAGTCCTTTATCTTATTCTGGCAACATACATCATGGCTGCCATATTAAATATCAGATTCTTTATATTCATTTCTATGTTCCTGAACTTTAAATGTATAAATTTGATATCTAAATTACAAAATGACAATTAAACAATCAAAAAATAGAACTTCAAACAATCATAAAATAGAACAAAAAGAGCATACAATAGAAGGTTATTGAAATGCAGCTTCAGATGGGGGAATGAGGTCAATGCAAAGTATTCGAGAACTTCAAGACAGGGAGGTTAGATGGAATATATGAACAACCAAAATACAGATTCCACTCACCTAGACCAATAGATGATGCCACACCTAGTGCCACCCACCACAAGCCAAATCTGGCATAGCAAAGAAACTCCTGGACATGCTGCAATGATGCAACAAAACAGGTTCATAGCAACTAATCAATAAATATATTTGAAAAGCATAAGCAGAAACACAATCAGGTGAAGTAGACAATAATTTATTTATGCCAACATGATAGAAACCATGTTCCACCATTAAGAAAATCATTGATAACAAACTTAGCAAGACTCAGGAAATTTCTATCTCAATTAGCCTGCCATAAGAGGTTTTGAATTAGGTGTGAATTTGATATACCATAACCAAAACTAGTTTATAATTTAAAAAAAGAGATGGATACCTTTTCGTGAGGGCCATCAACAGCCATGAGAATAAGACCAAGAGCTGCTATCAGGATACTCAAGACCTTAAAGCAACCACCTTTCCTCAGAATATATAGAAGTGATTTTTTCAGATTTTGCACAGTAGCAAAAACGAAAAATTTTAAAGTCCTCGAAGGCTGCATGATCAACGTTAAATTTTCGAGTTCTAGTTGATGCTTCTTACGAAGTTCTGCAAAACGAAGCACATCTATCAAAATCAAGAACAAAATAATATAGAAAACATCCAATTAGCTCAAATTATTATTTTGAATATTGTTAAAGGTATTTCATTCTCCTTTTTTAGCCCTTTTTCTCCTATCATTAAACAAACATACACAATATACTTCACATCTATGAGTTTCAAATAGGGCTGGAACTGGGTCGGGCCCTACCTCTACTCGAGCCTAGCCTGAAATTTTTTTTCGGGCTTTGGGTCGGGCTTAGGCCTGATAATTTAGGAAAAACCAGGCCCGGGCCCAAACCCATTTGGACAAACCCGAACCCATTTGGCCCGGCCCGAATCCATTTGGCCCAAGACTGGCCTGAACCAACCTCAATGATGTTGTCTGTATATCTCCACGTAATCACATCGCCACAGTCAGAAGGTGCAGGTGATAAAATTGAAATCCTGTCTTGTTTGTTTTTTTTTTTTTTTGGGCAAAAGATCACCCATAGGCATTACATTAAAAGAGTGTGCAGTGCAAAAGCATTGCCTAGCATTGCTGAAACAAACGATATAACAAGCAGCAGCCTGGGAAACAAAATGATAATAAAGCAAAAGCTGAAGCATAACCTTAGTACAAGCATGTCATCTGTAAAGTAAAAACTATACATTAGAACTTGACTACAATAGAGACAGCATCCACACTGATTTGTGAAACCTGCTAGAAGTAAAAAATTGTAGGACATATGATTGCACAGCCATTAAATTGCCTGACCACCCAGTCTGCTAATAACATATTAGATGTTGTGAATCTGTGGCTTCCCAGGAACAATCATGGCCGGCAATATGTAAAGATAAATTACTCTTGCATGTGGATAGAAATAAAAATATGATAGAGAAAGTGAGAGAGCCAACATATACTGCAATACTTCCATGCTGCTGAATTTTTTAGATTAAATTCTGTCTCGTTTAGAATAGTCATGGTGACTTGCAGAGCATAATTCTCATAAGTTGAATGGGCTTGGGCTGGGATGGGCAATATGGGCCAAGAATTCGGACTGGTTTTGGGCTGGATGCGGGCTAGCAATATCGGGCCCGCTCTCGGACTGAGCCACAGGTATACTCGAGCCCGGTCTGAAATTCAAACGGCCCTTGTAATTAGGCCCAAGTCCGGCCTGAACTATTTCGGGCCTAGCCCAAAGCTCGACCCGAATTCGGGCCAGCCCGATGGGCCCGGTCTGAAATTCAAATGGCCCTTGTAATTAGGCCCAAGTCCAGCCTGAACTATTTCGGGCCTAGCCCAAAGCCCGACCCGAATTCGGGCCTGCCCGATGGGCATCGGGCTGGCCCGGGCCCAGTTCCAGCCCTAGTTTCAAACCATCCACTTTTGTATCTTTTTTATACAAGAAAAAGTTGAATTTTTCTTCGTACAGGTTATGTTATTGTGCCCATCACAGTTCCCAACACCAAATCAACATGTTACTAAGCTAAGTGTTTACTAGTAACTCAGGAATATCAAATAATCAATCAACATTGGCTCCATACCCAGTGAGACTTATTGCTATAAATTATGATGTCCTGAAAATCTAAAACTGTTTATTTCATTTTTCTAAATACTCTTTTCTCAAGTGTCTTGCTTGTGGTATAAGGTTGTGACCATGGTGCACTATTTGGTACAATAATTTTCATCGGTAATAACATGCAAGTTAATGGTCAAATAATAAGATAATGTATGAAATTTTGTTACTTGATTGTAAACAAATTGAAGACCGATATATTTAAGACATATATGTCTCCCTTACAAGCACATGCAAATCATTGGCATGGTCCAACATGGTACTTGTTGCGGCCTTCCTCCGATTAGAAAGGAGTCGGCTAGGAGTTGACTAAGAGTCGCCTGGGTGCTGGCCGGTGGAACACCGGAAGGTGTTCCGTCACCAAGGGAGGCGCACACAGTCAAGGCCTAGAGCGAGAGCAAGGATTGATGATGAACAGTGGCGCTGGTTTCTGCTCGTCGCCGGAGAAAAAAGACCTGCAAAGGAAGTCCTACCAAAAATGGCTCTGACGAGGACCCTCCGATGCTCAAGTCAGTGAGGTGGTTCAGTAGAGAAAAGAGAGCGGCAAAGTTTCGATGTAGAGTCATTGTTGCCTACTTGGAGGGGCCCTTGCTTACCTCTATTTATAGAGGGAGCAAAGCGGATGGTGGGAGAACAGACAATCATGTCAATCACGTCCAATCGTATGATGCCGTGTAGACATCTTTAAATGATTCTAACGACGGGCGTGCCTTCTATTCAGCGTGCACGTGGCTGCGACGGTGGACACTACAGTGCATAGGGCATAATAAATGATCTTGTGGGCATAATTAATAAATCCACAGTGTCCCATCATGACGCGCAGCTGGCCGATAGGAGGTATAGTGTCCGCATGGCGTGACATGACATGGCCTGTCAGAGTGGCGTGGCGGGTACATTTGGCCCTCAGCTAGTTGGCTGGGGCTCGTGCCAGGGGAGCCAGTAGAGTGAGCCCATCGTAGGATAGTAGTCCGTTATCGGTTGGTGTACTCAGCTTAACACCGAGTGTAGTTGGCTATACCGAGTGTCACTTGCCGCAGATGGCCTGTCAAACCTAGCCGATGAGACACCGGCTTGGTCATGCCCGCTGTCCCTAGTCGGCCAAATGTCGTCAATAATAATCGGTGGAGAGCCAATCGGGCGGGACTTGATGATCCGAGTCAGAATGAGTCATAATAGCTTAGTCAGCATAGCACTTTTAATCGGATCAGAGACGAGATGGCAAGCTACTCGAAGAAGTGATAAGGATTTACCCCAACACCTACCCCACAACTCTTGAGTCCGATTTTTTAATCGAACGAAGGGAGTCAACCATAATGCAGGACCAAGTCGCTTTTCTTGTTGGTTTGCCATTTAATGACGTCCCGAAGATTGCATTCGGCCGTTTTATCCCTTCATGAAGTGAGGCGCCGTCACGTCCTAGATCGTGCGGTCATAAATGCTGTGGTGCTCGAGGCAATTCTTCATAATGGTGGCAGGAGATCGGATGGCAAGGCAATAACGAGCAGGCATATCTGAGTCTTCCACATGTCGATCACCAGTTGGTCCAGCTTGTGATTGCGCAGATTCAGCTGATGTGGCGTAATCTCAGCGGCGATGTGTCGAAAGGCCAGGAGAACGATCGGCCGAGATGACCGACACGTGTCGACATCTTCGAGGAGGGCACGACTTTTTGGGCTGATCCTGGCCGTCGAAGGGGTCTATAAATAAAGGTCCCCTTCCCTTTAACCCGTCTTCTGATTCCAGAGCCTTTGCCCTCCCCTTCTCCAGTCCCCTAATCCCTTGCTGTCCAATAGAGTGTGCCTAGGGTTTTTGGAGGTTAGGGCTTCATCGAAGTTAGTCGCCTTCATTCCAATCGATCTTCGTCGGCGGCAGCCATCCATTGTCGTCGACCATCCCGACATCATCGCTTCTTTGCAAGGTTTCTCCCTTACCCGTCCATTCTCTCTTCGAGTTTTTATTTTGCTTTTCTCCCATGCCTCCTTCAGGTAAAGAGTCTAGGGGCGAGAATATGGCAGGAGACCACAGTTCCCGGACCCCGTTCGTTCGGAGGGAGATCAAGGATGTTACTCAGGATGATCCTGAAGACATTTCTTCTCGATAGGATCTCGACAATCTTGAAGAGTTGAATGATCAACCGGCTCCCGAGAACTTTTTTGGGCCTTTCATTGAGAGGTCCGAGTTGTCTGAAGCAGCCATCCATCAACTAAAGGATTACTATAATATCTCTGATCGATATCGGCTGATGGGGCCCGACGAGGAAGGTCAGGTCATCCGTCCTTCTGACTGCTACATTGCCGTCTATGAGGAGTTCCTTCGCTCGGAGCTCTAATTTCCTCTTCATCCTTTCTTTGCCAACGTCCTTGATTTGTACAACATAGTTCCTGCCCAACTCACCCCGAACTCCTTTTGGATTCTTTCTTTTATTGTTCTTTACCACCTCATTCGGTTCGAGCCTCAGATTTCTCTTTTTCGAACTCTCTTTATGTTGAAGAAGCATCCCCGGAAACGGGGATAGTGGTTCTTCTACCCCCGACCTAAACGATAGTTTATCATCGGGCTTCTTTCTTCCATCCATAGGTCGAAGAGTAAATTCTTTTACATAGCGGCCGACCACCCCTGGCGCTTTGACTGGCTCTGGACTGCCCCCAGTTTGTCCCCGCATAAGAATGACACAGTCTTAGCTGAGGATCGAAAGTAGTACAACAAGCTGTTCGGCATCTTGGTCCCTTCGCAATGGGAGCTCTTGGGGGAACAGATGCTGTATGATGCCGGAATAAGTCCGACCAACCACCTAGGTAGTTTTCTCTTTAGAGGCTTCTTTTCTTCTTTTCGGGCTCGCTCTGTGGATTGACCCACCTTTATTGTTGCTTTACAGGCATGAACGTTATATCGGAATCCCTCCGACAAGATGTCAAGAAGAAGAAGAAAGTGTCGTCTGGGCCTGGCGATCCTTCACGACCATCGAAGAAGCCGAGAGAGGAATCCCCTCCTCGGATGCCGAGGAGCACAACCACCGTCGCCACCCCGACCGCTGTCGGAATGATCTCCACCATCGTCTTCTACCGCCAACATCACGATTGCCGTCCCAAGAACTGCGGCCGCCATTGCGGATGATGACGTCGTCGTCGTCAAGGCTCCGCCTAGGTCAACCGCTGCCATCCAAGCCTTGTCGGCCCGAGCCGGGACTGATGGAGGCGGAATGACTAGTTGGGTGGAGGCCGATAAGGAGAAGGCCCCTGCCGACAAGGGAAAGACCCCCGTCGATGAGAGGAAGGTGCCCACCTTCATGGCTGACTACGGCCCAAACACTCCTTCCGGGGAGGCCACCGTCACCTTGGGGTTGCGCATCAAGGCAACCAACTAAGCACTCCGAGATCGCCATCTGGCCGAGGAGCTGGTGAAGATGGTGATGTTGACTGCCGATTGAAAAGTCAGGAAGGCCCGCACAGTCGGGGAGATCTTGTCAAGTTCTTACACGTCGTTGGTCGCGGTAAGTACCCGACTTCCCTTCAGTATTTTGTCCAGATCAAATAACTTAACCAATTTTTCTTTTTTATAGATGATGCATGACGTGACAGTTTTGCATGACGGGCTAATCGGCTTCGCCCGGCTCAATGCCAAGCTCGAGGGCCAAGCCCAGACTGCTCATGCCTGGGCCGAGGTTGCTGAGGGACTTTTCCGCGCTGCTGAGGAGCGGGAGAAGAGGAATTGGGAAAAGATTGCCTTGCTAAAGGCCAAATTGGTGTCGTCGGCCACCCAGCAAGAAAAAGATAAAGAGAAATTCAAGAAGTTGAGGGCAGACTCTCAGAAGGAGAGGGAGGAGTTTGAAAAGCTGAAGGCTGACTATTAGAAAAAAATGGAGTCGACGGAGAGCGCTCTCAATGAAGAGAAGAGCAAGCAGCAGGAGGCCGAGAAGGCGATCAAGGAGCTGAAAGAGAGCTTGTCGGCGATGGAGGCTCAAGCCCAGGAGGTAGCTTCTCGGGCACTGGCCAAGTTCTGCCAGTCAAAGGAGTACAAGGAGGAACTTGCTGACGCCGGCACGGACGCATATCAGTTGGGGTTTGAGGACCGCAAGAAGACAAACCCTTGCTCGATCGGCTTGGAGACTTCGGCTCTCCTGAGGACTAGGTCTCCTACTCTGAAAATTTTGAGTTTGACTCGAGAGTTATAATACTGAGCCATCCTTTGTTGATAAGAGGCCATCCTTAGTTGAGCTTGTCTTCGAGTCTCTTCGAGCAAGTCCAGATCAACTCGTCATTTGTCCGAATTGATTGATTCGTCATAATGTTCCACCCAAGTTGAAGGCAGGCCGATTTCAACTGGGATCATGGCTTCTATCCCAAACACCAACTTAAAAGGGATCTCTCCGATTGGGATCCGGGGAGTCATCCGATAAGCCCCCAGGACACTGTAGAGTTCGTCGGCCCAGCATCCCTGGCTTGCCAAGTCTTGTCTTTAGGCCTTGTAAGATTATTCTGTTAGTTACTTCTGCTTCCTCGTTAGATTGTAGGTGCCCGACCGAAGCAAATTTATGGGTGATGTGATATTTAGCACAAAACTCCCCGAACTTGACGTTGTCGAATTGTCGACCATTGTCGATAATGATTACTCGAGGTAGACCAAATCAACAGATGATGAATTTTCACAGAAAGTCGATGGTTTTTCGCTCCATTATCTATGCCAGTGGTTCTGCCTTCACCCACTTGGTGAAATAGTTAATGGTGACAATAATAAACTTTCTCTATCCACTGGCAGATGAGAACGGACCAAGTATGTCGACCCCCCATTGGTCAAATGGCCATGACGTCGAAATAGCGGTGAGATGACTTGATGGGAGCCTTTGGATATTGGCAAACCTTTGGCATTGGTCGCACTTCTGCACCAAGTCGTAGGCATCCTTCTGCATGGTTGGCCAGTAGTATCCTTGTCGGATGATCTTGTAAGATAGTGACTTGCCCCCCAAGTAATTGTCGCAAATGCCTTCATGTACCTTTCGAAGGGGCATAGTCAATTTCAGAAGGTCGGAGACACTTGAGCAGGAGTAGAGACACTGACCTCCTATAGAGTTGGTCGTCAATGATCACGTACCAAGCTATTAGTCTCTTCAATCGACGTGCCTCGACAGGATCAACCGACAGAATTCCACTAGTCAAGTAGTCGACGAATGGGTCGACCCAACTTGATTCACGTCAGACTTGGACTTGGTGAACTTCTTCCTTCGAGTCGATGCTCGGGCTCTCGAGATGCTCAATGAAGATTTTTCAAGCTCGCCGCAACTAGAGATAGCGAGACAAGACAAGGAGTCGGCTCCACATTCTCCGAGCGGAGAATGTGGAAGATCTCAAAATGGTCAAAATATGACTGTAGAGACTTGAGCTTTTATAGATACCTAGAAAGAACAAGATCTCAGACCGCATATTCTCCTTGGGACTATCTGGTGCCAAGTTATGAGTTGGTGAACACCCATAGGCACCTCACACAGATCCCCAACGATCTTTAGTCCGTCTATCAGAGCTTCATATTTCGCTTGATTGTTTGAAGCTTTGAAATCAAATCGGAGCGCATACTTGGTCACCATCCCATTGATGTTAGTCAAAATCAGGCCTATGCCGCATCCTTGGGCATCTGAAGCTCTATCCATATGTAGAATCCATGCACATTCTTGAGTTTCTTCTTGAGAGTGATCTTCGACTTGGCTATCGTTGGTTGGAGTGCACCCGACGATGAAGTCGGCGAGAATCTAGGCCTTCATCGAAGATCGTGGAATAAAAGAAAGGTCGAACTCAGTGATCTCAACCACCCACTTGACCATTCTCCTCGAGGTGTCTGATCGTTGAAGTAGAGTCCTCAGAGAGAGATCGATCAAAATTTTTACTGAATGAGCTTGGAAATAAGATCGCAGTCGCCGAATAATTGTTATGATCATGAAAATAACCTTCTCGATCTGAGAATACCTTGTTTCGATGTTGCGCAGCACCCGACTTATGTAGTAAATGGACCTCTGCATTTTGCCTTCTTCTCGGACTAGCACCGAGCTGATATATTCAAAAGTTGTCGCCACGTACATGAGTAGTTCATCATCAATGCTTGATTTTGTTAAAAGTGGAGGAGAGCTAAGATATTGCTTCAACTCATCGAAGACTTTTTGACACTCCATCCAGGTGAAGTCTTTCATCCACCTGAGGATTTAAAAAAAAAAGAGGCATCACTCCGTGGACTTGGAGATGAATCAACTCAGAGACGTTATGCATCCTGCTAATTTTTGAATGTCCCGTCGAGAAGTTGGAGGCTTCATATCGAGAACCGCCTTAATCTTCTCAGGATTGGCATCAATGCCCCACTCCGTCGCCATGAAGCCGAAAAACTTTTCCGATGTGATACCGAAGGTGCACTTAGTCGGATTCAGTTTCATCTGATGTCTCCTCAGGATGTCGAAAACTTCGACTAAGTCGTCAATGTGGAGGACAACTTCAGTGCTTTTCACGAGCATATCATTGACATAGACCTCCATGTTACGTTCGATCTGATCTTTGAAGACCTTGTTGACCAACCTTTGGTATGTGGCTTCGACATTTTTGAGACCGAAAGGTATAACCTTATAACAGTACAAGCCTTTACCGATGTCAAATGCCATCTTCTCCTCATCTTCGGACACCATCCGGATCTAATTGTAGCTGGAGAAGGCATCCATGAAAGCTGAGTAGCTGGTGGCCTGACGTAGCATCGACTAATTGATCGACCCATGAAAGCAAAAAGCTGTCGTTAGGACAAGCTTTGTTTAGATCCATGCGGTTGATGCATATCCGTCATTTGGCATTCGCTTTCTTGACCGTCACGACGTTAGCGAGCCAGTCCGGATACGTTACTTCACATATGAAGTCGGCTGCCATTAATTTATAAACCTCTTCATTGATGGCCCGCTGTCGCTCCGGAGCAAAGCTTCTTTTCTTTTGTCTCACTGACTTGTGGTTGGCATCGACATTCAGTCAGTGGACAATCACTTCTGATGGAATGCCTGGCATGTTGGAGGCTGACCAAACAAAGATGTCGGTGTTCTTTAAAAAGTCAACGCGCTTTTCTCGCAGTTCGTCGCCTAATAAGGATCTGACCTGTATGGTTTTAGTCAGGTCTCCATCATTGAGGGGCACCAGAACAAGTCGTTCAGTGGGTTCTCTCCAACTTTCTTTCTCCCATCGATCCAAGCCATCGTCGATGGGAAGAGCCTTAGTTGGTCTTTTTTCTTTGACGATGGTTAGATAACATTGCCGGGCCAGCTGCCGGTCTCCTCTCATTTCTCCAGTTTCCTTCCTAGTCGGAAAGTGCACGAGTAGATGGTATGTTGACACAATTGCTCGGAGCGCATTGAGTCCGGGCCATCCCAAGATGACATTGTAGGAAGATGAGACTTGAACTACAAAGAAGTTCAGATGCACGGTCGATTGCCAGGGTGGTTGTCTGGTGGTAACGGAGAGTTCTATCTCACCTTCCACCTTGATCAAGTCACCGGTGAACCTAACTAGAGGAATGTTCACAGATTTAAGTTGGTTAGTTGAAAGTCACATTCGGGAGAAACAATCATAGAAAATTACGTTGACTGAACTTTCATTATCGACAAGACATCGTTTTACATCAAAATTAGCTATTGTCATTAATAAAACAACAGCGTCGTGAGAAATTTGGACTCCCCGCAAATCTTCATCAGAGAAGACGATGTCGTCGTTTGCCCGTCGTCGCTTGCTGGAGCTTCTCGAGTCATCTGCCCCTCGATGCCCTGGTCTTGCCATAATCATGTTGATCATGCCCGTCGTGGGTTGGGCGTAAGCTTCCTCCTCAGGATAAGACTGCGATGCTGGGTCGGAGGGTAGCTGCGCAGGCCATTCCCACACATACTTTCTGAGATATCCCCGTTTGATGAGGCCCTCTATCTCATTCTTCAACTCGATGCACTGCTCGGCAAGGTTCGCCATCTCGATACCGACGATCGTTTAGACTGACCGACGGTATGATTCGGTATGGTTCCATATCGTACCGAACCGACAGCGAACCGACGTAGGCATCGGACTTGAATCAGGAGAAGAAAAAGAGAGAGAGAAATAGAGAGGGACAACGAAAGAAAAAGAGGGGAAGGAGGAGGCGGGGCCATCGGATGGCCTCTGACTGGCCGCCATGGTCGTCGAACGGCACAATCCATGCGCACGGCACCACGGGCGTGAAACAGAGATGAGACGCCCCTGTTTCATGATTTTTTTTAAAAAAATCAAAACTTAAGTGAAGTCAGCAGGTGGTTTACCAGCTTCACTGATTTTAATTTTTTTAAAATTTTTTTTCTGTTGATCTTCATTTTTAAAAAAAAAGATCGCGTGAATAGGGACAACAACCCCTGTTCTGCGACCGCGACACCGCCCGCACTGCTTCTGCCACCCCGTCCTCTGACCTCGACGAAGTCTGCATCCGCAACCACAATGCCGTCCGCTCCCATCTTCGGTGATCTCTCCCCTTCTCTCTCTCTTTCTCGCTCGTTTCAAAATCCTATCGGACGAACCGACGAGCTGCGGATGCTTTCGCGGCCCTTCGATGACCACAACGGAACACCACCGACCTCCAACGACTCTCGCCTCCCTCCCTCTCCTCTTTCTCTCTCTTTCTCACTTTCCCTCTATTTTTCTCCCTCCACCGATATACCATTTGAACCAGCCAAACCATGCCGGTTCCCCACCGGTCCAGCTCAATACAGGGTGTACCGACCGATTCGACAAGGTACAGCATTCCATGCTGCTCGATGTCGTGGCCGTGGTCACGGTGGAATCAACAGTAGCGCTTTCAGTTGCGGAACACGTGCCTGGACTTCATAGGTGGGGGTCGTCGAAGGTAGCTCTCCTCTATCTCCATGAGAATCTGCGCATGAGTATTCAGAGTGTAAGAGTCGTACCTGTTTTCAAAATTCTTGGGCTTCAAGTTTGGTCGGGGAGGTAGAGCCTCTTTCTCGATGCAGATCCGACCGGATCCCGCGGAGTTTCCTTCCTTCAGCTTTTTTTGATCTTTGCCCTCGGACTAGCGTCAGTTAGTAGCACCTTCCTCGGTACGGATATACTTCTACGCACGCTCGAGGAGTTTGGCATAGGTCCGAAAAAGCATCTTGTCTAGGGAATAGGTGAACCTGGAGCTGCGTAGTCCCCGTTTCATGGCGGCAATCCACCATCTACTCATTGAGGTCCCGGACTTCCAGAGTGGCGGTGTTAAAACACGCCACAAAGTCCCGTAGTGGTTCTCTGTCCTGCTATCTAACAGAGAAGAGGCTGTCAGAAGTCCATGGCACCCTTCGGTTGGTGCCAAAATGTGCCACAAAAAGCTGCTCGAACTGTTCGAATGAGTGGATGCTCCCAGACTGAAGCTCGGAGTATCACGCTCGGGCAGTCTTCCAGAAGGTAACTGAAAAAGCAATGCAGAGGAGGACATCGGATGCCCCCTGAAGAAGTATGAGAGCCTTGTAGCTCTCGAGGTGATCGAGTGGATCACTAGAGCCATCGTACGGCTCTATTTGCAGCATTTTGAATCGATCAAAAATCGGCTCGTCCAGTATCCGACGAAAGAAAGACGGACTGGCGCTGATACCGAATTCGTTGGCGGGATCCCGATGGTTCGTCTGGAGCTGTTCCAAACGGCAATCTATCTCTTTTAGCTTCCAATCGTACTCATTCAACCATTGTTGTGACACATCAGGATGCCGCGAGTAGCCTAAGGTAGAACTTTTCCTAGAAGAGGAGGATTTTAATGGAGACCACGGTCTCTTCTCCTCGTGCGAAACCCATCGAGGAGATCGGCGATCATCGGAGTCAGCACATGGAGTGCATCAAGAGCCTGGGTGCGGTGACCATCGAGCGGGTCGAGAGCTCATCCGATGGGAATGCCGAGTTGAATGGCAAGTTGAAGATCGCGGCTTGTGACTGTGCCGGGAAGGCGCATCACGCTGGTGAGGCCGCGGACGACCTCCGTCAGGTTTCTCACCTGCTGCACGAGCGCAGTGATTGTTGGTCTACTACCACCGATGGTAATGAGGCGCTTGGTTCTCTGAGAGTTGCCGGGGGCGTATCTTGCTGCGATGAGCATCGAGCGAAGCCTGCAGAAGTATTTTGCGATCTTGTTTTGACCATGGAGGTTTTTGAGAGAGAAAAATTCTTCTCCCGCCTCCTTACCTGATGTGCCAAACTGTTGCAGCCTTCCTCCGGTCGGAAAGGAGTCGACCAGGAGCCGATTAAGAGCCGCACCTGGGTGCGGGCCGATGAAACGTCGGAAAGTGTTCCGTCATAGGGGGAGGCGCACACAATCAAGGCCTAGAGTGAGAGCGAGGGTTGATGATGAACAATGGCACTGATTTTCGCTCATCGTCGAAGAAGAAAGACCTGCAAAGAAAGTCCCATCGGAGGTGACTCCAGTGAGGACCCTCCGATGCTCAAGTCAGTGAGGTGGTTCAATGGAGAGAAGAGAGTAGCAAAGTTTTGACGTAGGATCAGTGTTGTCTACCTGGAGGGGCCCTTGTTTACCTCTATTTATAACAGAATTTGCGGAACCGATACCAACGACCGTATTGACCGACCGACAGTACGGTTTGACATACCCCTATTCCATTCCGAACCGAAGCGAACCGATGAAGAAAAATACAGCCGAACCGAAAAAGAAAAAGAGAGAAATAGAGAGAGAAATAAAGAGAGAGAAAAAGATGGAGGGGTCTATCGAAGGGGCCTCCGATGGGCCGCCGTGGCCATTGGACGGCATAAACGCCGTCCGCGGCTCTGCGGCATGAAACAGAGGTGATCCACCCCTGTTTTGCATGTTTTTTTAACTTTTTTTTTTAAAATGAAGCCAGCACATCTTCACTTAAAAAGTGAAGCCGATGCACCCAATGCCGGCTTCATTTTTAAAAAAAAATAAAAAAAAACATGCAAAAGAGGGGCTGATCACCCCTATTTCACGCCGCAGAGCCGTGGGCGGCATAAACGGCCATGACGGCCCATCGGAGGCCCTCCGATGGACACCCCTCTCTTTTTTTCTTCTTTTTTTTTCCTTTTTTTCTTTCTTTTCTTCTCTGGCACTGGCATGTGCCGTTTCTCACGTCGAAACCGTCCCAGTTTCCCGCTGGTATGGTTCGACACTCTGCGAACCGACCGGTTCGGGATGGTTTCGAAAATGCTGATTTATAGAGAGAGCAAAGTGGATAGTGGAAGGACAGGCAATCATTTCAATCCCGTCCTGTCGTACGATGCCGCATGGGCATCTTTAAATGATTCTGACGATGGGTGCGCCTTCTACTCGACGGGCACGTGGCTGCGACGGCGAACGCTACCATGCATAGGGTGTAATAAATGACTTCATGGGTGCAATTAATGAATTCGCATTGTCCCATCATGGTGTGCAACCAACCGACCGGGGTATGGTGTCTGCATGATGTGATCTGACATGGCCTGTCAGAGTGGCGTGGCGGGCACGTGGCCCTTAGCTGGTCAGCTGGGGCTCATGCCAAGGGAGCCGGTGGAGTGAGCCCATCGTAGGGTAGCAGCCCATTGTCGGTTGGCGTACTCGGCTTAACGCCGAATAAGAAGTAGTCGGCTATACCGAGTGTCGCTTGCCGCAGGTGGCTTGTCAAACCTAGCCGACAAGACACCGACTTGGTCATGCCCGTTGTCCCTAGTCGACCAAATATCATTAATAATAGTCGGCGAAGAGCCAATTGGGCGGGACTCGACGATCCGAGTTAGAATGAGCCGCAATAGCTTAGTCGGCGTAGCACTTTTAATTGGATGAGGGACAAGATGGCAAGCTACTCGAAGAAGTGACGAGGATCTACCCCAACAATACTATTTTCTATTATGCTTTTAGCATGAAAAAAAAATCAAGATGTTCAAATCAGGGTCTATTGGTAGTTGGTCACCAAAATCTGTTCAGTTCTTTCATTGTTTAGATGGGAAGGCCCGGACGAGGCACAGGATGCTGAAAATGGTGAGTCAATGTGAGAGCCCTTGCTGCTGGATAACTTGGTTACTCCCCTCAAGTTGCATTGTTAGAGCACCATTGTCACATGATGATGCAAGAGAAGCTTGGAGACCATGTAGAATCTTTATAAGTAAGAATATATCAAGATAAGAGAAACGAGGGGATAGGATAAGGATAAGAGAAGAGTTAAGAAGAGGGGGGATTGTGGTGAGAATTCATCACCATTTCAATGTCTTACCAATCTCAAATCTCAAAGCAAAGTTCTTAACCCCTTGGTGTGAGATATATAGATAGATCTAAAAAATATTAGTGCTCGAGAAATTCTAATCAGGACACTAGATCTAACTAAATGACTCTAACTATGACTAAAATACCAAAAACTGGAATAAGTTTATCAAATAATTACAAATGCAGCTGTTGACCAGTATTTAACCCTGAAAGCACAGGAACATGGCGAAGGTCATGAAAATTAATTGCAATGAAGACATATTTCAAACAAGTCCAAGATCATTTAAGTATGCAAAAGGTTCCAGAAGCTTGCTGATTTCTTAGAAAATGCAGAAGGCAAAATATTTGGACCATTCATTCAATAGATCTCCCAAGTCATGCAGCACCAAACTCAAGAACTAATCCTAGAGTTTCAAAATGCATTTACTTCTCTACATTTTCTTGATATAAGCTAAAAAATTAATTAATCTGAAAATGATGCACGCACGAGAGTCTTGGTAGTTACTTCTAAACTACATAGGCAATCGCATTTTGCACTCTTCATGTTTAAAGAAGTGACCACTGCAAATTACATCTTTGTCAAATAATCATGTTCTGCCTAAAATGAAGTGTGCAACATGCGGCAATGACTACAGTGGCATCACTCATAATTTTATTTCATTTTATTTTTACATCAGCAATTGCCCATGGAGAAAGTGACAAGACATTCTTGGTTCAGGGCAATACTCTTATGGTCGTTCAGCTATATCAATTGATAGAGATTTCTTCGGCTTTAAAATTCAAATTGTTTTGGACCATTTCTGTTAAAACAACGTGCATGGCATTTCAACCACCAATGATCATGTTGCATAAGTCCCACATGTTAACATTGATTCAACGATTCAATTATGGAATTTCCATCAAGATTTTCTTGTGGTGCATCCTCTTCTTTCCAAAAATGAGCAATATATAATAATTTTGTTGAACTCTCAACTACAGAAGTCATCTTAACAATTGCATCTCTAGAAACAGAAACTAGTGTAGAAGGCAAACTAAGAATACTTGAGAAGGATCCTAATCTCAGCTTGTAAAGAAAAGCAGATTTAATGAAACTGCTTTGAAGATGGAACTTCAACTATTCATGTTCAGAATGGCAAAGATGGTTAAGGTACATCAGCTGGTTGAGAATTTGATGGTGGGTGTATACCTGGAGATATAGGTTAAGTATATTCTTTGGGTTACCAAAATACACACACAGAGGAGCACATTCTTGCCTCCAACAGAGCATTGATAGTAAACACATCAAACCTTCATTCTAAGATTTTCTTAAACAAAAGACCAGGTGGTTAAAATAGCATGTTCATTTGCATCTCATCTATTTTCTGACTAGTATGCCAGGTAAATCCAACAATGCAACAGATAGGGAGATTGCATTGGTGATGTAGTACCTACTGCTTGGTTATCTTCTCTGTTTATTGTGTCACTCTAAAGACTACTGACATATGCTCAAGCAAAGACCGCTTAGTTGCAATGAAGTAGAAGGCAGGGGAATACAAACAACTGGAAAGGTACAGATATTAACCAAGCCTAAAATCCATAAAGTTAATGCCTCCGAAATTTGGAGGGTGTGGTAGCATTCCTAGTTTGGCAAAGGTTACAAACTAAACAAGCACACATTGCGCTAAGAATTTGAAGTACTTTGTTTGAAGAAGCAATAGCCTTAGTCAGTCAACAAACTATTGTGCAGCTCTGGAAGGTGGTCCAGATTAAATATGTAAAATTTAGCATTGCATTACATTGTCGGGACGATGAACTTTCAGTAAGTGATAAATCCTAAATTAGGGGTGAACGTGGTATGGATAATATCCGTCCGAATCTATTTTCATATCTGAATCAATCCCGATAAGGACAAAAATTTAAGGATCCAGCTAATATCCATATCCGTATCCATATTCATCAAAGAAAAATGGATATGGATTTGGATAGATAACTATCCGATCTATATTCGAAAATCGGAATAGACCTGTAATCTTACATAATTTTATATAGCACTTATTAATTTTTAAGAAAAATATACCACCATATCGACATGCTGTTAACTTGATTTATCATCTATTTAGTAATCTCTTTGATTCTGTAGTCATAAAATTTAATTATCTAACTTATATCTGTAATTATATCCATACTTTCAATATCTGAATTATATTCGTATCCATTTAAAACAAATATGGACATGAATTTTTGTATCCAAATAATATCCATATCCGTATATGTATTCCTCATACAAAGCAAATATGGTTATGGATATGCTGGTATTCCAATCCGGTTTCAGCCTTATCCTTAATGCAAAATTTTTGATGAGGCACACCAAGCAACCTCACCATAATTTCTTTCATTATTTTTTAAAAAGAGAACAAAGAAGTTGAGAACAAATTATTCACCACATCATCTTGCGGCAATGCCAAATCAAATTCCACAATGTCAATACTTCCGAACAGCATTTCTTCATTAAGGTCAAAAAACATTTACAACCACTCCCCCCAAACCTATAAACCATAAGTAGCAGGCAAGAAATAGATACATACAAACAAACACCAAAATTTTTGCTTACGAATTTGAATTCAGATTATGATCCTAAATCCGAGGCCTTGTAACGTGATACTGTTCTATCTAATCCTTCACATTTACAAACAAATCACCAGATCACCAGATATCACTCACATTAATCAAGAAAACAGCAAGCAAATCGCAATAGAAGCAAAGGATTCAAATTCTTCAGCACAGCCAATAAGACCTTAGATCGCGAACAGCAGAGAAGAGAGAAACCCACCTGAGATTAATGGGTCGTCGCCTTCGGACGATAAGGGAGACGTCACCGCCGCTTGGCTGGACCCCATCGTCGCGCGCTACCTCCCGTTCCCGAACCCTAGAATCGCTCCACACATCAAGGCAAAACGATCGCCGGAATCGGATCTGGAAGCCAGGAATCAAGGCCGATCTCGTCCTCTCTAGGGTTCGCAAGCCGGATAGCGGATCCAAGAGGGTAGCACTGGGGACAAAGGAGGAGGAGAGAATCGTAGCGCTGAGCTAATATCGATCTCCGGAGCGCTCCGAGAGAGAGAGATGGCTTAAAAAACGCAGCTTTCGTTCAGAAGCGCTTTAAAAAACCCGAAGGCTGTGTTACCAAAAAGGGCGCACGGAGCCACCCACGAATTTCCATTCGATTTCCTCGGCTTGCCATTTGGTTAAAAAATTTCGTGCACGGGTTATCCCGAACAAAAGGGGAATATCCCTTCTACTCTTTAACAAGTAATTGTAAAAAAAAACAGATGGGAATTAGATGGGGAATGGGATAAGATTATCCCGGATAGTGGGGTGTTCACCACCGTTGATGTGCGGTATCTGATGCCGAAATTTCCAGGAAAGCAGGGACGCAAGTTCCGATTTTCCACGGTTCAGATTGGTTTGAATGTCTGTCTCAAGCGTATTGGTTCAAGTAAAAGGCTGACCGTTAAACGGCTTCAGAAGCATCGCAATCTATGTTTTTTAAGGCTGGTTAACATGGACATGCACTTTCCCAGGGTTTGAAGGAAGAGATTTTTTTTGTCCGATATATTTGGAAGCAGTTTACACGAACTTCATGGTGGTACATCCTAATAGTGTCACGATACCTATGGCTCCAACATGATATTGTCTAATATGAGCTTTTGTAATAGTTAGCCTGCTATTAATTACTATGGCAATTCCTTATTCTATTTCGAAGAATTCATTGAAAAGCTAGAGTGAGAACAAGCAAGGGTTGTACTTTCACTATAACCATCTATGATAGCCCCTGCTTTCCTGGAAAATGCTTCACTGCAACGTATACTGTACTCTTTATTTGGATAAATACTATTCTCCTCTTCAATCCCCTGTTCGAAGGTACGAGAGGCGCCTTTATACTGCACCAATCTTCCACTACCGTAGGTGACTGGAGCCCTTAGTGGAGAATAGAGTGCTGCTGAAAAGAAGCACTCAATCTCCTTAGAAGATAATAAAGCGAGTCGGTGCTATAAGAATATTGACATTTTCTGCAACTTTGTTGATATTCCTTTGATTCCTGGAATATTATCATCAAATTATCCCCTTACTTTTTATTTGTACCCCTTCCTTTTTTTGCAAGCATCATTTATTCCTTTAGAGGAATCAAACATTTGTGTGCAGAGCTACTTGTTAGTTGTTACGAGAAATGCTGTGTCTTAACTTTATTGCTGATGTTTGTTCTTTAATTTTGTCCTCTTTTATTGGAGTTCCATCGAGCATCGAGTCCCTTTTGTAGCCAGCATGGATCATATGACTTGCATGCATGTGTAACCGAAACTTGATAATGTGCCGGAAAATAGTAGCATGTCTACAACATAGCTTGTTGGAAATTACTGTAAATTTGATTCATGATAGATTTCATAGTCCAAAAATATTCTAGGCCAGTTTTTTTTTAATTGGTTAAAACTAGCGTTTCCAAAAGAGACGCAGGCCAAAGTTATCTTGGCTAATAAAAAAATTATCATATATATCTGTTGGGATATACCGACCGACCACTATACGTCGATTTATCCTCGGAACGGTCCGATCGACGACCGACTCTACCCACTGAACGGACAGACGACTCCGACAATGACTGCCGACAATATCCGACCAAAAGTATGCCGGCCAAATAGGTCAATACTATCTCCAACCAGCCGAGCGGCCGAATCCATATCACCGACTCACTGTCGGGGGTAGCAGCCGACATCCGACTTCCACAAGGCACCAGATCAGCCGACGGTACTTTCGAGTCATCACCCGACGTCCTGACAACCGAATACCGACATATAGTCGGCCAGCCCGTCTAAACGCCGTACAACCATCATGGGCTGTTGTCCTGCCAAGGACATGCTGTACGACCACCAGGGGCATTGTCCTGCCAAGGACATGGGTTAATTCTAGAGACCTGACAACCCACGATGATTTGATAGCCCCCCCAACGATTTGACAACTCTTCAGTTGTCTACACTATTAATGGCGGGACCATACCGCATTCTACTATAAAATGGGGTAAGGCAACAGTTTTGATAAGCTTTCTCAAACTCTGAAGCTCTCAAGCTGAGCCCTCTGATTTTTTCCACTGTTGCCTAGTCTCCTCTCTGACTTGAGCGTCGGAGGGTCTCCACCGGAGACATCTCCGGTCAGTGAGGACTTTCTTTGCAGGTGCGCATTCCCGACGATCAGGCGACGAGGAGATTGGCTGCAACAGATTTGGCCGCAACAGACAAACAGGTCTCGCCCCGATGACGGAGCCCGAGATCGCCCCGACGGTGGAGTCCGAGATCGACGCATTGCAGATATGACTCCTACACCCCTCTCTCCACTCCTCGTGCGCAGATCCTGATGGAGATCGAAGGAGTGGAATATCTACGATGGCCTCCGCCTCTGAAGGCAAAGGGCTGCGATCGGAGAAAATACTGCCGATTCCATTGGGGCCACGGTCACAACACTGAGCAATGTATCCAACTCAAGGATGAAATATAGGTCCTCATACGATGAGAGTATCTCAAAAAATATCGAAAGGACCCGCCGACTCGACCACTTCCCGACCGACGATCCCAACCGACTGAAGAGGCAGCAAACAATCAGCCTACTGTCGGAGTCATCAACATGATCTCCAAACGACTGGACCAAGGGACAACTGCTGAAGGGAAGTCGATGAAGAAGTCACGCCAGGATGATGTAATCATTTTTACAGATGAAGATGCTCGAAAAATCCAAACTCCCCATGATGACGCTGTTGTTGTCTCGACAACAATAGCAAATTATGATGTAAAAAGGATTCTTGTTGATAATGGAAGCTCGACTAACGTTTTGTTTTACTCGACCTTTTTTCGAATGCGACTGTCGACCGACCGACTCAGGATAGTCTCTACGCCCCTAGTAAGTTTCGCCGGGGATGTCGTCACAGTGGAAGGGAAAATTGCTCTTCCTGTGACAGCTGGAGCCGAACCACGATAAAGCACCGTCTACTTGACCTTCACGGTCATCCGAGTACCTTCGGCCTACAATGCCATACTTGGAAGACCCGAACTAAATGCTCTCAGAGCGATAGTCTTGACATATCACTTGCTGGTTCAGTTTCCGACTAAAAATAGAGCTGGAGAAATGCACGGGGATCAACAGCTCGCTCGACGATGCTTCCAAATCTCAATCCAAAATGATAAATCGAAGGATTTTCTGTCGGTCGATAAGTTGGACCAACGGAAAGAGGAGGGACGGGGTGAACCGGCTGAACAACTGATTTCCATCCCGATGGCAAAAAACCCTGAACAGGTGATCTGGGTCGGGTCTCAATTGTTCGATCTGGAGCGACGACAGCTGATAGAGCTATTGAAAGCCAATACCGACATATTCGTTTGGTCGGCAGTGGATATGTCCGACATCGCTCCAAAAATAATAACTCACCGACTCAACATCGCCCCTAGCATGAGGTCGATGAGACAGAAGAAACGGTCTTTTGCCTCTGAAAGACAGAAGGCCATCGACGAGGAAGTAGACAAACTACTCGAGGTGGGCTTCATCAGAGAAACCACATATCTCGACTGGCTCGCCAATGTCGCCATGGTGAAGAAAGCCAACAAAAAGTGGAGGATCTGTATCGACTACACCGACCTGAATCGAGCCTATCCGAAGGACAGCTTTTCGCTGTCGAAGATCGACCAACTGGTGGATGCGACGTCCGATCATCGACTGCTCAGCTTTATGGATGCCTTTGTCGGATATAACCAGATCCGGATGGCGTCCGAGGATGAAAAGCATACGGCCTTCGTGACCACCAAGGCCTTTACTGTGACAAAGTGATGCCCTTCGGTCTGAAGAATGTCGGAGCCACCTACCAGCGACTCATCAATAAGGTCTTCAAAACTCAAATCGGACGCAACATGGAGGTGTACATGGACGACATGCTGGTGAAAAGTGCACAGGCTTCAGATCACATCCAAGATCTGGAAGAAACTTTTCGCATGCTTCGGTGACATCGGATGAAGCTAAATCCAATCAAGTGCGCCTTCGGGGTGACTTCGAAAAAGTTTCTCGGGTTCTTCATTTCTCAACGTAGAATTGAGGCCAATCTCAAGAAGATAAAGGCAATTATCGACATGCAGCACCCGAACACCAAAAAAAAGTACAGCAGCTCAATGAAAGGATCATCGCACTCAGCCGATTCATTTCTCGGTCAGCTGAGAGATGCCTCCTGTTCTTCAAAACCCTGAGGCAGACAAAGGACTTCTTTTGGCCGAATGAGTGCCAGCAAGCCTTCGAAGATTTGAAGAAATATCTGACTTCTCCACCCCTGCTTGTGAAGTCAGAGGTCAGAGAAATATTGTACCTTTACTTGGCTACCGCCCGCGGTTAGTTCGGTGCTCGTTCAGGAGAACGAGAGTCGAATTCATTAACCCATATATTATACCAGCAAAGTGCTCCACGAAGCCGAAACTCAGTACTCAAGAGCAGAGAAAATGATATTTGCCTTGGTCATATCAGCACAACGACTCCGTCCGTATTTTCAAGCGCACGCCATCATGGTCCTCACCGACCAACCCCTGAGGGCGATCCTGCATCGCCCCAACACATCAGGACGACTGACGAAATGAGCAGTGAAGCTGAGTAAGTTTGACATCCAGTACCGACCGCCACCTGCTTTGAAAGCCCAAGTTATGGCCGACTTCATTGCGGAATGCCCAACAACCGACCAAATGTCAGAAAACGGGAGCTCCAAAGAAGCTGCGACCTTCGAGTATAACCCCGGGTCAACCTGGGTATTACACATAGATGGAGCTTCCAATGCTCAAGGGAGCGGGGCCGGATTCCTGCTTACCAACTCAGAGGGAGTAGTTACCGAGTACGCCCTCCGATTCAACTTCAAAGCCTCTAATAATCAAGCCGAGTATGAAGCGCTTCTCGTTGGTTTGAGAGTGGTGAAGGAGCTCGAGATCGACAGCCTCAGAGTCTTCTCCGACTCTCAGCTGATTGTAGGGCAAGTCTGAGGTGAATTCGAAGCACGAAATCTGACCATGGCGAAATATTTTCAGAAAGTGAGAGATCTCGTGGCGCACCTCAAGTATTTCGAGATCTCCCACATTCCCAGGACGAAGAATGCTCGGGCCGACGCACTCTCCAGGCTTGCGACATCCGCCTACGGTGCTTTGGGCCGGACACTCATAAAGAGCTCGAGCAACCGAGCGTCGACAAGGCTGAGGAGGTGCTATAACTGATGATCGAGTCAAGCTGGATGGATCCGATCGTTCAGTATCTGACTGACGGAACCAGCCCCGAAGATCCCACGGAAGCCAAGCGACTCCGGTGGATGGCCTCCCAATATGTAACGATGGACGGACGACTCTACAAAAGGTCGTTCTCCCTTCCCTTGCTAAAGTGCCTGGGATCGACGGATGTGGACTATGCACTCAGAGAGGTGCATGAAGGGATCTGCGGAAGTCACCTGGGGGGCAAATCTCTAGCCTACAAAGTCCTACGGCAAGGTTACTACTATCCCACCATGAAGAAAGATGCAGCTGATTTGGTTCGGAGGTGTGAGCCATGTCAAAAGTATGCCAACATACAACATCGGTCCGCCAACCAGCTGACTTCCATTGTCGCCCCGTGGCCCTTCGCCCAATGGAGAATCGACATACTCGGCCCTTTTCCTCCGACGTCTGGCCAAAAAAAGTTCATAGTCATCGCAATCGACTACTTCACCAAGTGGGTGGAGGCCGAACCCCTGGTGCAAATCATCGAGAGTAAGATAGAAGATTTTATCTAGAAGTCCATCATCTCCAGATTCAGACTGCCACACACTATCATCACCGACAATGGATGACAGTTCGACAACCAAGACTTCAGAGAGTTCTGTGCAAGATTTCACATCACGCACAAGCTGACCTCGGTCGGGCATCCACAGTCCAATAGAGAAGTCGAAGTAAGCAACCGGACCATTCTCCATGGATTGAAGACTTGACTGAACGAAGCCAGAGGCCTCTGGGTCAAGGAATTGCACTCGATCCTATGGGCGTATCGAACAACACCCCGTGTTCCGATCGGAGAATCTCCTTTCAATTTAGCCTATGGGATAGAAGCAATGATCCCACTCGAGATCGGGCTACCATCGACTAGAGTTGAGCAGTACTGTGACTAGGCAACTTCGAGTATCGAAGAGCTGACTTGGACCTCCTACCCGAGCTTCGATGCGAGGCTCAACTCCGCATGGCTTCTTACCGACAAAGAGTGGTCCGATACTACAATGCTAAAGTTAAGCCAAAGTTCTTCAGACCTGGAGATTTAGTTTTGAGGAAGGCAGAAGTCTCAAAGCCTCTGGATCAAGGGAAACTGTCCCCGAACTGGAAAGGACCCTACAAGATAGCGGACACCTGTAGGCCGGGCGTCTACCGACTTGAGACCCTGGAAGGGACGGCCATTCTCCGGACTTGGAATGCCGACAATCTGAAGTTGTACCATTAGTGAATTCTGTATGTCCTTGTTCAGAATACAACTCAATTTCAAAACCCTAGAGTCAACAAAGTTCGACTCTCCGTCGTGGGTTGGCCCTCGTCAGAAGTACGAGCCCTGACGCTCCGACTTGGGCCCAACGTTCCGTTGGGAACCTACGGCCCGATCGTCGATGACACATCGAATTCTTACGAGAACAATTCAACCTACACTAACGGAAGGCCAGTGCTGGCGACGAAACCTCTCTAAGTTGAAGCCACATTCCTTCCACAGTCGACTCTCGGTCAGCACGGCTGGCTAACTAGCTAACTTGGCTTCGACTAAGAAGGACAAATATCGAGACGACCGACATCGCACTTGCGACATACCGACTTGGTCACGATCGATCGAAGGATATTCGGCTTACCACCATTTATCATACATCGCGACGTATATACCCGACCAAGGGCCGGACAACGGATATTCGACTTGTCATCGTTATCCTAACCGAATACGTTGGACACCACTCGACTATCAGATTCTACAGCACAATCATGTCAACAAGCTACGTCGCACTTGCGACATATCGACTTGATCACGATCGGTCGAAGGATATTCGACTTGACACCGTTTATCATACATCGTGACGTATACGCCCGATCAAGGATCGGACAACAGATATTCGACTTGCCATCGTTATCCTAACCGAATACATCGAACGCCACTCGACTATCAGATTCTACGGCACGATCATGTCAACAAGCTATGTCGTACTTGTGACATACCGACTTGGTCACGATTGATCGAAGGATATTCGGCTTGCCACCGTTTATCATACATCGTGACGTATATGCCTGATCAAGGGCTGGGCAACGAATATTCGACTTGTCATCGTTATCCTAACTGAATACGTCGGACACCACTCGACTATCAGATTCTATGGAATGATTGTGTCAACAAGCTACGCTCGGAGATTGATCGACCTCGGCTCGACGTGCACGCCCGACCAAGGTCTGAGCGACGGGCGCTCGACCTACAGCCGACACCCAAGCTAACTGCATCGAACGGCTCTCGACCATGGGATCCTATGCAATCTGTATGACAGTTGGGACACCGGTCTGTGATCGGGTCTTGCTCTGCTCTTAGCAGGACGCACGCTACTGACTACCTTGATCAACTACGCTGGATCCTACCTAACATCCTAGCGAGGTATGTTGGATCTACGACCTATACCCTCAGGGATGTCTCGACGAGACATACATTTTGAACCGCATGCAGTGAAAAATTTAAAAAGTCTTCAATTTCATTTAGTTGAAGTTAGACTTACAAAATTGGGCTGAAGCCCGATTACAAGTATCAAAGGTGAAACAAAAACAAAACAAAAAAAAACAACGGAGCAGATACTCCGACTACTCGTCGGAGTCAACTTCCTGGATCGAGAAGGATTCGGGAGCGACCAGTGCACCCGCTTGGGTCGGAGTGGGATCGGAGGTTGGAGCCGCCTCACCTTCGGTAGCTCGTTCCACCAGCCCAGGGATGGCTTTTTCCATAGCCGTCTGATCCTCTGGTATTGGGTCGGCCTCCTCCTCTGCGGTTTGGTCCTCCGACTCCGGAGGGACGACGCTGCCCAGGTCGAGCTCCAGGTATAGCCCCTGAATTGCATTTCGGGCATCCTCGTACCCTACTCAATAGGAGGCGAAGCCGCTCTCGAGAAGCTTCTCCCAGTACTCGTCTGAGCCGCGGAAGTCCTCCACTGTCCGGCTCAATGCCTCTTTAGCCGACTCCGCCTTCGCTATGTCGGCGTCAGCTTGAGCGGAGGATAGGTTCTCCTCGACCTTGGCCAGATTTTTCAGGCTGGCCTAAAGTTGTTCGCATTCGGCCTCGAGCTCACTAATGCAACTGTCCCGCTCATGCCGCAGCCGATGAACGGAACGGGTCTTACGCTTGGCCTGCTCACGGGCCGATTGAAGTTCGGCCTCCGAGGCAGCCAGGCCATCGGTGAGTCAGAAAATCTCCTCCTCGAGCCTAGCCTCACGGTCGACCGACAGCTTCAGCTGTTCCACCAGCGTCGCCTTCTCGGCTTCGATGGTTTCTGTCCTATCCTTCCAGGAAGCCCAGACGTCGCCAAACCTGCGGTACCCGACCTCCAACTCAGACATATTGTAGATCAGCTGCAAGTAGAAGGCCGGATGTCAGAAAAATAAAATGATGAAAATAATAATGGAGAGAAAAGAAAAGAAGAACTCACTTCGATCATGATTGGGTAGAATGAAGAGAGCATCTCGGTCACCTATCGACTCTTCAAGAGCTCTCGGTTGGTCAGGAGAATGGTTGCCTGACACAACCTCCTGGCCAAATTGTGGTTGGCCAGGGCCGATGCTCCCTCGAAAACCCGAACGTCGGACGACGCGATGCGGTCCGCTGACCTTGAGTCGTCCGTCGGAGCCATCAGAGCCTTCCCTCGAACAGTCGCCCAGGCCCTGAGATCGGAGAAAGATGGAAAGCTTGAACTCGACTGAGCTCCTCCGAGGGCGCGACGAGAGCCGCCGCAGGTCGTTCGGGCTCTCGTGCTTCCACAGGCGAGGCCGTCGGTACTCCTTCGGCCACACCCTCTGTCGTCCCTTCCTCGGATGGTGCCTCGGGTGGCACCGCTGGCGTCGATAAGACGATGACTGGTTCGGAGCCCGACACTCGTTCGGTGTTAGGCTGCACAGCCGCCATCGCAATGACAGTCGGGGATGATGTCTGGTGCCTCTTGGGTGGCCGCGAAGGTCCGACCTCGAGCGCCAGTCTCTTCCTCACCACGTGCTGCCGAATGTCGGCATCTGTCAATCTTACTCTCGACGGCATGCCTGTAATTTTAATGAAAGATTAGCACAAGTTCGAAGACAGATGAAAAAGTCAAAAGACGATCGACAGACCGAACTATACCTAAGTGGGGAATCGAACTTAGACCGGTGTCATAGAGAGCTTGCTCGGTGATGAGCTCTCTCTACTTCAACACCGACATATCCTTCAGTCGGTGAAAGTCCTCTCGATTTTCTGCCGTCACTCGACTGTTTTCGTTCGACTGAGTTCGAGGATCGCCCCAGTGAGAAAGAAACCCCCAGGGTAGCAAAGAAGAAGCGAAGAAAAATTGGTTCTTCCACCTGTGGATCGACGATAGAAGACCGATAATGAATGAAAGGCCCTTCTGGAGATTGAAGAACCACCACCCTCGGGCTTTTGGGTGGGGTCGGAGGATGAAGAATGCCCGGAAGAGAGAGATGCGGGGAAAGGTCAGAAATCATCGAAAAGTGAAGAAGCCGTTCCATATTGTTCCCTAAGCCGTTCGATGCTCAGCCCTGAGAATGAAGAAGCCTCCACCTCTGGGGTCGATCGAAAATCATCGGTCGGGTTCCCCGACTGACTTTCTTGAAGAGAGGTTCTAGCCATAACGCTAGTCCCAAGAAAAGAGACCAAAAAGAAAAATGCAAAGGGAGCGAAGATGCAAAGGGACAAGAATGAAAAGCTTCGAGAAGAGCTTTCAAAGAAGGAGGATGGGAACAGCTATTTGGGACTGGAGGACAACTCGACAGGACCTCAGCACCAGAAACAGAGTAGTAAAAAGTGAAGCTTTGGATACAAGTGGCCGTATATATATAAGGCCCTTCGACAGTCAAAGTTGAAAGTACGCCGAACGAGGGTTTCCCAAATGCTGACACGTGGCAGCGCCTGGGCCCTTCCTTGGTTCGACGGTTTGACGCACCTGTCCCAGATCGAGCCACGTCACCTCCATCCACGTGAACGGTTCCGGCCCAATGGCCCCCCGACGCGTGGTGAAAAAACTGCGTCTCAAAATTAATTAACCGACGACGGTTTGCATTCTCAATGAGACGTCTGACGTCGGATCGTCCATTGGTACAGTCGACAGATTCGGGGCATGACGTGATGGAAAAATCGAGTCTCGAAATTAATTAACCAACGACGGTTTGTGTTTTCAATGAGACGTCTGACGTCGGATCGTCCGTTGGTACGGTCGGCAGAGTCGGGGCGTGACGTGATGGAAAACCACTCCTTTTGTCTGAAGCCATTACCCACGTGATAACGTGGGCCAACACGACATCAGACTCAGGAGTGAGGGGGCAACTGTTGGGATATACCAGCTGACCCCTATACGCCGACTTATCCTCGGAACGGTCCGACCGACGACCGACTCTACTCATCGGACGGACAGACGACTCCGACAATGACTGCCGACAATATCCGACCGAAGGTATGCCGGTCAAACAGGCCAATACTATCTCCAACCGGCCGAACTCATATCACTGACTCACTGTCGGGGGTGGCAGCCGACATCCGACTTCCACAAGGCACCAGATCAGCCGACGGTGCTTCCGAGTCATCACCCGATGTTCCGACAACCGAATACCGACATATAGTTGGCCAGTCCATCTAAATGCCGTACAACCACTATGGACTGTTGTCCTACCAAGGACATGCTGTACGACCGCTAGGAGGCGTTGTCCTGTCAAGGACATGGGTTAATTCTAGTGACCTAACAACCCACGATGATTTGATAGCCCCTCCGACGATTTGACAACTTTTCAATTATCTACATCATTAATAGCGGGACCATACTGCATTCTACTATAAAACGGAGTAAGGCAACAGTTTTGATAAGCTTTCTCAAGTTCTGAAGCTCTCTCAAGCTGAGCCTCCTGATTTTTTCCACTGTTGTCTAGTCTCCTCTCTGATTTGAGCGTCGGAGGATCCCCGTCAGAGACATCTCCGATCAATAAAGACTTTCTTTGCAGGTGTGCGTTCCTGACAATCAGACGACGAGGGGATTGGCCGCAACAATATCGATTTTGAAAATTTCCAAAACTAAGATTAGAGAGGATTGCACTCTTGCATGATTAGTGGGTGGTTATGTGGCACATACAAAGTATTCACACCTTCAACTATACTATGTTAAATATGTTTAGCTTTTTCCTTAACCTGATTAATCGGAGGAAAAAAGAAATGGAACCTAATTAATGACATATAAGAAATGTGTTCATAGGTGAGGAGTAACAGCCTAGAAGTTTACGGATTTCATATGAAAGGAAGAGAAAATGAAGGAAAGATTTAATATTTAGGGTATGCTTGGTTCGAGACTGAAATCAGAATTGGAATATGGATCTAAATGGATTGAAATAAAAATCAGAATGATCAAATTCTCCAAAATGTTTGGTTCATGATCGAAATCGAAATGAAAAATTGAATCCAGAGAGGAGAGGAGGGATTGAGTTTAGATACATTAGGTCATTCCCATTCTGCCTTGAAAGTAGAATCGGAATGGAACTTCCTCCAACAAAGCGATTGGAATGGGAGTCATTCATTCTGATTTTCATTCCAAACCTCAATTCTCTCCAACCAAGCACCTCCCTAGATCATGGGACTACACACAAGGCTAATCCAATCTCTTCTTTGAAAATCAAAGAATCGTAAATATGAGGTTTAGATTTATCAGCATGGAAACAGTAAGTGGTTGGAGCTTTCAAGGCTAGGTAGTAGATTGTGAAAATGAATGCAATGGCAAGGGAGGACTTGGTGTGCCTTCCATGTTGCTCTATATACCAGCACTTCTATTTAGTATTGTTACTAGTAGTGTATCGTTATAAACTCATTAGTGTGATTTAATGTATCTCAATCGGAACATCATGTCAAACACACACTAAGGATCAAAATTTCAAAAACTGATATCGAGGTCCATACCGATTTTTGATCGATACGATATCATATCATATCAGACCATACCGACAATAAAAAATTTTAAAAAAAATTCATCCAATGATAAAAAAAAAATAAAATCAAGCCGAATCGGTACCATACCGAATCAAACTGTCCGGTGTCAGACGGTTTGGATCAATACTGTATAAAATCGATCGATTTGGTCTGATTCAGATCATTTTTCGAAAAATTAATCTGAACCGAACTGATTCTCTATCAATAAAGTACGGTACGAGATGTACCGATCGATTTAGGTTGGTACGGAATATCATGTTAAGGACGTATTTGGTTGAAAAGAGTTAGACTATAAAATGGGAATATGCATGAGTGACTCCAATTTCAATTATTTTGGTTAGGGAGAGTCCCATTCCTATTCTAATTTCAAGAGAGAACAGAAATATCCGAATCTCCTAAAATTCAATTTATATATATTTTTTAATATTTAAATTTTATTTTAATTTTAATTTTAATTCTGATCACGAAGTAAATATATAAAGAGATACGGCCGTCTCAAGCCTTATTCCAATGAACCAAATACAACCTGAGTACAGGATGTTGCTGTGTTTACCTAATGATCTTGCCCAAAGTGGTGTACGGCCAGATATTTTATGCCAAATAGCTGGATGGTTTATTAAGGCTGAAATGATCGTATTAGCTGTGATAGGTCCGAAAGAATTCATAGATTTTAGGAAAATTTTGGGGGAGATAAATCATTTCCTTAACAATTGTACCTGTTATTGGACATAAAATTAGCTCTCGAGGTTAGTGATGAAGGTGAAGTCACCAACGCCATCTTCAGCCATTTTAGTTCTCAGTGGCAGAGTCCGGATCTTGGCCATGATCCATGAAAAAGATTACTGATTTTCAGAACTAGCAACTTGTCTCTCAGATTTCAGACAATGAAATCATTGAAGCTCTATCCCAACTACATTCTGATCGTGCACCCGGGCCATCCGATTTCCAACCTTTATTCTTTAAATAGTTTCGGCCAATCATAAAGAATGAGTTGTTGGTTGCTAGCTGTCCAAGAAGTTTTCAGCACCTGCTCTATGCCTAAGAATTGGAAGGACACTTATGTGGTGTTGATCCCTAAGAAGGACAATCCAAGGGGTGTTAGTGATTACAGGCCCATCAGCCTTTGCAACACAATGTGCAAACCTGTGGCCAAGATCATCGCCAAACGTATGAAGCCTATTATGCCCAATCTGATCATGCCTGAACAAGGTGCCTTTGTGCTTGATAGGAATATTTTTGATAATATCATGATAACTCAAGAGATATTCCACTCTCTTAACTCCAGATCCATGAATTAGTCTCTTATGGTGATCAAAGCGGACGTGGAGAAGGCCTACGACTGGATAACTCGGAGATACCTTGAAACTGTTCTCTGCCACTGTGGGGTTTCATCCAGAGTTCATCCAGTGGATTATGTGCTGCATGTCCCGGCCAAGGTTCTCTATTCTTGTTGATGGTGTACCAGCCCCTTGGTTTCATTCTTCTAGTAGTTTATGCCTGGGCTGTCCTCTCTCGCCCTTCTGTTCATTCTTTGCTCTGACATGTTATCAAGATCATTGCAGGCTTAGATACATTTGGATTGTATCTACGGTTACCTACCTCGTATAGGAGGGTCTTGTATCACCCATCTTCTCTTTGTGGATGATCTTTTTCTTGTCACTAAGGCCATTAAAAAGAATGCTTGCATTTTGAAGGATGTGGTGACGACTTACTGGAACCAATCTGAATAACGTGTTGTTGGGGGATACCCACCGACCGACCGACCGACTATCGGAGGGCCCGACCGGCTGGCGGCCCGACCGACCGTCTCCGACTGGCCGACCGACCGACTGACGGGCATATCGACCGATTGACGGTCGGAGCGCCCCGACTGAAAGCCGGGAGTGCCCGACTAACGGACGCTACTGACGGCTTTTCAATGGCCCAATCGCCGACTGGAGGTATGTCGGGCGTATCCCTCCCGACTGACCAAACCCAGAGGCCGACTCACTTGAAGCTCGCCGACCGACGGAGGAGTCCGACGCCACTCTGCTGGCCACCGACCTTGGGTCGGCCGACTCCACCAACCGCCGTACGGCCGCCAGACGTTGTCAGCTCTGACACGAACATGCGGCACAGTTACCTAGGGGCATTGTCCCGCCGAGAGCCGGGTCAACCCTGGTGATTAGACGGCTACACGGCGACATAACGTTTTCACGGCGGCTCTGACAGCCTACAGTGAGTTGACAGTTCCTCACTTGTCCGCGCCATTAATGATGGCGCCATACCGCGCTCCACTATATATATCGGGGAAGGCAACAGTGCAAAGGGGGGGATCCGCTCGTCTCTCTCACATACGCAGGCTCGCTCCTCTCTCTTCCTCTCCCTCTCTCTTTCTCAGAGCTCTCTGTCTGCATTTCACTGTTGCCCAGTCACCTCTCTGACTTGACCGTCGGAGGGTCCCCGCCGGAGCCGCCTCCGGTCAGTGCGGACTTCCTTTTGCAGGTGCACGCTTCCCGGCGATCGGGCGATGAGGCGATTGGCCGCAACACGTGTCAATATCAATAAGTCTCCAATTCGCTTCAATAGTAGAATACAGCCGTCAACTAAGCAATACATTATGAATCTTTTTGACGTACCCTTGAATGAAGATGTGTGGTATTATTTGGGTTCCCCTCTGTCAGCCTCCTCTTTGACCTTCTCTGATTTGAGTCCACTGTATGACCGGATTAGTAAAAGGTTGGAAGGATGGAAATGGAAGCACCTCTCCCAGGCAGGCCGCCTAACTCTCTTGCAATCTATTTTAAATGCCACCCCTATCTATCTCCTTTCTAATGTTCCAGTTCCTCAGACTGTCATCACTGGGTTGGAGAAGATATTCAAGGCATTCTTTTAGGGTCATGAGGTGGGCGCTAGGAAGTTGCATTTGCTATCTTGGAAAATGGTGTGTAAGCCTAAAAGTCAAAGCGGTCTTGGTTTGCATTTTTCTAAGACCAGGCAACGAGCTCTCTTAGCAAAGTCAGTAGATAGTTTGGCTATGAACAGGAATTTCCTTTGGGCTCAGTTGGTGTCCTAAAAATACAGATTCACAAATTGGATTGATTATAAAATGGTAAGAGGTGCCTCCCTATTATGGCGTTCAATTGTTAAAATTGCTAGCTGGATCCAAAATGGTAGGTTGGCAATTGGCAGAGCATCTGTCTTCTTTATGATTGTTGGTTGTTTGATAGACCTCTCAACTCCCATACCATCCCTATGGATACTTGGGAGATTCAAGATGACTGAAAGGTGGCCGATTTACTGTTTACTAAAGGGCAATGGGATATTGGTAATTTAAATAGGCTCTTTACTCCTGAAGTGAGCTCTATGATCCAATCTATTCCATTACCCAAGAACTATCGCAGTGATCTTCTAGTATGGGCCCTAAACTCCGAGTTTCTGATGCGTATACTCATATTGTTCATTCTTAAAGCCAGCTCCATTTGGTTAATCTTAAATGATTTTGGAACCTGCAAATTGCTCCATGTATTCAATTATTCTTATGGAAGGTTTGTTGGCAGCAGCTCCCTTGTGAGGCTCTTTTGCAAGGCTGGGGTCTCCTTCATCATCAACACCTGTAATGTGATTTGTGTCAGAATGTAATTGAGAATACTCAACATTGCATGATCTCTTGTCCCCATATAGCTGAGAGCTGAGCGATTCTCTAGAGAACTCATCTTTTAAATTATATTATTAATTCTCTGGATGACTTTGTCAATCACACTGCTAATCTCAAAGTCCCTCATCTCTACATAAATCCATTAAATGTTACACAGCATGGTTAATTTGGAACTCAAGAAATGACTTCATTTTTAACCAAAATGAACCCAGTGTTAGCCATATTCACCTCTTGGCTCTTAGGTATGCTCATGAATACCTTCAAGCATTTTATACTTCATCTTTGGCTAACGATTTGTAGCGCTGGGTTGCCAGTGGCTCAATGAGCCCACCACGCCTGTCCCCTCTTGTCGTCTCTCAGGCACCCCCTCCCCACGATCGAGTCAAGGTGAACGTTAATGCTTCTTGGTCCAATGAAAAAGCAGGCCTTGGCTACATTATCAGAGATTATCATGGTATTGTTTTGTGTGCGGAAGCTATCAAAACGACTGCACACTTTGTCCCGAAAGCCAAATTTCTGGCAGCTTTGAGTTCTCTTACTATTGTGACCTATCATCTTAGATTAACTCAGATTTGGTTGGAAGGAGATTCATCCACTGTTATCAACTGGATTACCAAACATCTCAAGAACTATGCGCAGTTTCACTCCCTTCCCTCTATTCACCCTTTGTTAGCTGATCTTATCCTCTACACTGCCTCCTTGGACTCTTTTTAGATATCGCATGCTTATCGGGAGGCAAGTCAACCTACTAATAGCTTAGCTAGGTGGCCTTTGGATAGACTCTTTCCATCCCTTTCTTCTCTTTCCCCCATTACTAGAATGTTGGTAATGACGGATTTAGCTGGTTGTTCTTTTTTACATTTTTAGTTTTCTGTTCTTGGGGCTCATCTTCTCCCTCTTTTATATCCAAAAAAAAAAAAAGAATACACATATATCAATAAATTACTTTGAACATATCGCACTTTTTCATAGTGGGCTTTATGATTTACATCACATTAAGGATAATGAATGCATTTAGATCACAAGGATACAAAGAGGAAGAGTTGAAGACCATCAAAAAAAAAAAAAAAAAACATAAGATAAATATTTCAAGTAACTAATACATTATAATTAGGCAAAATCATCATGGTACTACCCACCAAGTATTGCACTCATTTAGAATCAACATGATTTTAATAAGTCACACATGTCCTCTGAATTATAAAGTAATAACTATTAACCTATTTTCTAAATTTAAACATGTTGCGGCCAACTCTCTATCGTTTGTCATCGATAACGAGCACCTGCAAAACAGCATCCATACAAACCAGATTGGTGTCCGGCAGGACCCTCCAATATTTAAGTCAGAGAGAGAAGTTGGTGAACAGTAGTATTTTGGATATTCAGAATAGTAGAGCTTTGACCAGAAGTGGCCCTCTCCTGCTGTTCACTTATCCCTCTTTTTATAGATGAGATTATTGTAACCATCGGACATGGTCCCATATTTTATGGTACTAAATTATCGGACCATAATCATGTAGTGGGTCATTAGCTTCTACTAATTGCACCGTGATATACGGTGGATAATCGTTCGTAACGGTTATGGTGTGTTGAGCGGATCAGCCGATCATACATCGATAGTAGGTGTGGCCGTCGGCTGATAGTCCTGTTGCACCAACAGTCTAAGTTATTCGATATTTATCAGCATCAGCTGATCACTAGTCGATAACCGACTATAAGTCAGTGAAGCTTGTTCAATTGACTGATGAAGAGTCGATACTATCTGTTCAGTCGATGCTCAGTCGGATCATATGTTCAGTTGGTCGGCTATTGCCGAGTTGGAGTCAGAAGTTGGTTGGTCTGAGTCAGGGGTCAGCTGGTTTATCCCAACAGTTGCCCCCCACTCTCAAGTCCAATGGCAGGTCGGCGTGTATACTGCCACGTGGCTTGTCACATTGGACGAAGAGAGTTATTGCCTGTCATGTGGAACCCCGATTCTGCAGCCACCTTCTTCGGGATACGGATGATTAGCTGTTTTGTCATCTTTAAACCGCCACATCAACAGAACGATTTGGTGTCAGTTATCGATGTCAGACGTTATTTCGGAAAGACGAGCCGGTGCCGGGCGGTTTGATTCTGACAAGTAGATTTTTGCCATGTATATGAATATTATTGGGTCGAAGTTGTTCACGTAGATGAAGGTGACGTGGCTTGATCTGGAATAGGTGCGTCGAACCGTCCGATCGATGGTTGGTCCAGATGTTGCCACGTATCGTCATCGGGTGAGTTCTCGATTTGACCGCTTTTATCTCGATCGTTGAAGGATCCTATATATAAAAGGTCGCCTTCAACCAAATTTTTACTTGTCATTTTGTCTTTCCTGGTGTGGGAACTCTGCTGGACGGTCACCCCAATATTCCTATCCTTTTGAGGTTCAGTTGTCTGTTCTTGAGTTCTCCCCTCCTTTTTGAGTCTGTAGGGTTTTCTTCTTTATGTCTAGGACTTTTTCTTTTCAGGATGGTCAGTCAGAGAATCTGACTGACGAAACCAATCGGGTCCGGAGGTGGAGACTTCTTCATTTTCGGAGTGGAATGTTGAACGGCTCCGGGAGCAGTATTGCATCCCGGAGCAGTATTAACTTTTTATCCTTGAGGCCGATGGTCGGATGAATAGCCCTCCTTCAGGTCAGGTGGCCTTCTACGTCGAAGATCTTCGGATGGATCTTTAATTTTCGATTTCGGAGTTCGTCCAGAATATTTTAGATTATTACAGTCTTTGCCTGGTTCAGCTGGCACTGAACTCGGTCTGGCTGATTATTAGTTTTGCCTTATTGTGTCGGATGCTGCCGATCGAACCTCGTCCTTCTCTTTTTCGAGTTTTCTTCATACTCTGACCCCACCCTAAGGCCCGAGGGTGATGGTTCTTCAACCCCCGCAAAGGCCTTTCCTTCATTACTGATCTTCTCTCGTCCATTCATAGATGAAAAAATCAGTTTTTTTTGCTTCTTCCACTCTTCTTTAGGATTTTCCTTCCCATTGGGGCGATCCATGAATCGATCCCAACGATAATAGCTGAGTGGAGGTCGACGACCGGGAGGACTTCCACAAGCTGAAGGACATGGTGGTCCCGATGCAGAAAGAGCTTGTGATCGAACAGGCCCTTTATGACGTCGGCCTTAGTTCGACCGCCTGTTTAGGTATAGTATAGTCAGTTATTTTTGACTTCACTTATTTTTTGAGTTGTACTGACTCTTGTCATAATTGCAACCATGCAGCCGAAGGTGCGAGTGTCTGGCGTCGAAATTCATTAGCATGCGGCTAGGAAGAGGACAGTGTCTGAGGCTAGACCTTCGTGACCATCGAAGAGGCGTTAGGCTTCGACGCAAGCTCAAGCGATAACTCCGACTCCAGCTCTAGTTGCTGCTTCGACACTGACTGAGGGGCCCGATGCTCCACCTGCATCGGCTCTTGAGCTGGTTCTGACGCTGTCAGCTCCGACAGTGCTTCCTGCCATGCCGTCTAAAGATAGAACAGCTAAGGAAACTATCGAAGCACCGTCGGTAATTCCCTCTACTGAAGAGATTCGGGTTGAGGCAAAACAATCCGAATAATCTGCTGCTACGCCAGTCGCTCCTTCGATCGGGGCACAGTCGAGCTCAAGCTTTCCCTTGCTTTCAAACATGGGGCCACCGACAGGGGACTGGGGAAAGGCCCCGATGACTTCGACGGAAGATGCGGTGTCGGAGGGCCGCATAATTTATTTCAACTTTCAAGTGCCAGGTGACAAATCGGTCCTGACCAATCCAACATTGGCTAGGCGACTGTGCCGAGTCACCCTTCTTCCGAGAGCGTCGGAAGAAGCAGTCGGTAGCTGAGATGCTCTCGTCCTTTTACCCGACAGTGATCGGGATAATTTTCTTCTTCTTTTTCTTTTTTTTTTTAACCGACTTATCTTCTATCTGCAGTTGATCCACGACATGATTGACTTGGAAGCCGGCTACTCGAAGTTCGGCGACATTCGCAAGTCGTGGATGAACAAGGTGGCAGCCATCGAAGCTGAGAAAGCGGCTGCACTTAAACAGCTAAAGTTTGCAGCGGAGCGGGAAGCCAAGCTTCAGGAAGAGGTTTCCTACCTGACTGACGACTTAACATTCTCGGAGGCTAAACTTAATTTGGTTCGCGAGGCTATCTTGGTTCTTGAGTCACAGATCAAGAGCAAGAAGCATTCTATTCACCGGCTTCGACGAGAACGAGATGGATGCATCAAAGAACTTGAAGCCGAGCATGATTGTCATCGAGCCAGCCTAGAAAGGCTGGCACTGGCCAAAGAGGAGTTGACCTCCGCACGAGCCGACGCTAACTTGGCAAAGGTAGAAGTGGAGTCATTGAGGGAGGCACTGAGTCGGGCGATCGAGGATTTCTGAGGTTCAAGAGAATACAAGGAGGAGATCCTCGAAAATGGCTTCACTTCGTACTGTATCGGGTATAAAGATGACCAAGATGCAATCGAAAAAATATACTCGAATCTGGACTTGAGCAACATCGTTCCTCCTAGATCGGAAGAGGGAGATACCGAGGAAGAAGCCGCACCGACTCCAAATGGGACACCGACTATGCCTGTTGATCGAGCCACCGACTCTGCGCCAGAATAAATGAATAGGGACAGCGACGAAGATTAGTTGGTGTATTTTATTTTTCTTTTCCCTTTGTATAGTCAGATGCTTGTAATCAGACTTCAGTCCAATTTTGTAACTCCCTTTTGATAATGAATGAAAGCATTTTTCTTCTAAGTTCAAACTATGTGGAATGTTAAGTTCGCAATGTCTGTAATGTAAAGTAGCCACCAAACATTAATCAGCGATCTGATCATTCAGTAGGACTTATAGAATATTTGTTAGTCGCATAACTTCTGACGTACTTAATAGTTAGGATAACGATGGCAATTCGAATATCCAGTATCCGACACTTGGTCGGATTTGTACGTCGGGTCATTTGATAATCGATGGCAAATCGAATATCCTTCGACCGGCTATAGCCATATCGATATAATTCTAATCCAACCTTGATCATTTGGTATTTTGATCCACTTACGATCGAGTCGGTGTATTGGTCTTTCGACCATGGTCGGCTTTTATAGTGGAAAGCCGACACTGAGTGCCGAGATGTAGTCGATTCTATGGCTTTTGTAATGAAAACCTTTATATTTGATGTCAGTCTAAGATCGCACTCGGGATGTCAATTTTCTGTAAGAAAATCGAAATATAGTCAGCAGTTAAGTAATGGATTTTTTGACTTTTACAGTGAAAGTCAGAAATGAATCTTGGATTGTACCATTGATTGTTCGGCTTTTTCACTGAAAGCCGATATATAACCAAAAATTGATAGGAATTGACTAAGACTCACGATTTTGAAATTCTGTATTGTATTCCAAGTAGTGCGTACATGAATGAATTTATTGGTAATACATCTTCAGATTATCGACATTCCATGTTCGAGGAATTGCCGATCCATCAAGGATTTCTAGTCGATAAGCATCCGATCCGAATATCTCGGATATTTGGTAAGGTCCTTCCCAATTTGGAGATAGCTTTTCTTGATCCAAGGGTTTGAAAATTTTTTCTTTTCTCAAAACTAAATCTCCTAGCCGAAAGATCTTCGGTTTAACCCTGGCATTATAGTATCGGGCTATTCTTTGTCGATATGTAGCCATGCAGATTTAGGCTTGATGTCGGAGTTCTGAAAGGAGATCTAGGTCGACTCTCTGACATTCAGAATTGCTTGACTCACTATATTATTCCACCCTGATTGATGGTAGTCCGATCTCGAGCGGGATCATTGCTTCTGTCCCATAAGCTAAATTGAAGGAGGATTCTTCAGTCGGTATGCGGAGAGTCGTTCGATACACCCATAGGATCGAATATAGTTCTTCCACCCAGAGATTTTTAGCTTCATTCAGTCGGATCTTGAGCCCATATAAAATTATTCGATTGGTTACCTCCACCTCTCCATTCGACTATGGATGGCCAACTAACATGAGTTTGTGTGTAATATGAAACTTCTCACACAACTCTCTGAAATTTTGATTGTCAAATTATCGACCATTATCGATAATGATGGTATGTGATAGACCGAATCTGTAGATGATGGATTTCTGAATGAAGTCTTTTATTTTATTTTTAGTGATTTGGATCAGAAGTTCGGCTTCTATCCATTTAGTGAAGTAATCGATAGCAATTACTATGAATTTTTTTGACCAGATATCGGGAGAAAGGGGCCAAGTATGTCAATTCTCCATTGTGCGAAGGACCATGGTGCTACGATCGACGTCAACTGACTAGCCGATTGATGTTGTATATTCGCATGCTTTTGACATGGTTCGCCCCTTCAGACTAGTTCAGCTGCATCTTTTTTCATGGTGGGCCAGTAATATCCTTGTCGTAGGACTTTATAAGCTAGAAATTTATCTCCCAAGTGATTTTCATAAATCTCTTCGTGTACCTCTCTAAGTGCATAGTCGGCATCTGTTGGTCCTAAATATTTTAACAAGAGAAGAGAGAACGATCTCTTGTAGAGATATCTATTCATTACCACATATTGAGAAGCCATCCATCAGAGTCGTTTAGCTTCCGAGGGGTCTACAGGAAGAACTCCATCGGTCAGATATCGGATGATCTGATCCATCCAGCATGGTTCGATAGTGAGCTGCAAAACTTCCTCGACTTTGTCGATACTTGACTGTTCGAGATATTTAACGAATGTCTGACCCAATGAGTAAAAAGCAGTAGTAGCCAATCGTGAAAGTATGTCAGTCCGAGCATTTTCAGTTCTGAGAATGTGAAAGATCTCAAAATATTTTAAGCTCGCTGTAATATCTTTCACCTTCTGAAGGTACTTCATCATAGTAGGGTCTTGGACTTCAAATTCACCCTTGATTTGTCCAACAATCAATTGTGAGTTGGTGAAGATCTTCAGACTATCGATCTCAAGCTCTTTGGCTATCTTCAAGTCGGCTAAGAGTGCTTCATATTCGGCTTGATTATTTAAGACTTTAAAGTTGAATCGAAGGACGTATTCAGTGACTATCTCTTTAAAATTTATGAGTATGAGGCTAGTTCCACTACCTTGTACATTAGATGCTCCATTGATGTGTAGCACCCAAGTCGATCTTAGGTTGGATTCTAGAGTTGTAGCCTCCTTTATTATATTATCATCTGTATCTTCTGGCTTATTATCGGATATTGTATATTCTGCGACGAAGTCGGCTAGAACTTGCGCTTTCATAGACGGTCGTGGACGATATTGTATGTTAAATTCGCCAAGCTTTACTGTCCATTTTGCCATCCGACTTGACGTATCAGGTCGATGTAAGATCGTCTTCAACGGTTGATCCATTAGGACCATAATTGGATGTACCTGAAAATACGGACGAAGTTGTTGTGCCGATATAATTAGAGCATAGATCATTTTCTCTGCTCTTGAATATCGGACTTCGATATTGTGGAGTACTTTATCGGTGTAGTAGATCAGTCAATGGTTCGATTTTCATCCTCCTGGATGAGCACCGAACTAACCACCTCTGTTGAAGTCGTCAAGTAGAGATACAGTGTCTCTCCGACCTTCGATTTTGTAAGCAATGGTGGAGAAGTCAAGTATTTTTTTCAGATCTTCGAAAGACTGTCAGCATTCATCCGACCATGAGAAGTCCTTTGTCTGCCGTAAAGTCTTAAAAAATGGCAAGCATCTCTCGATCGATCTAGAAATGAATCGATTGAGAGTGGCGATCCTTCTGTTGAGTTGCTGTATTTCTTTCTTTGAGCTCGGATGCTTCATGTCAATGATGGTCTTTATCTTTTCAAGATTAGCCTCAATTCCTTATTGTGAAATAAGAAATTCAAAAAAAATTTTGTAGGTTACTCCGAAAGCATACTTGATTGGGTTTAACTTCATTTGATGTCACCAGAGCGTGCCAAAGGCTTTCTTCAGATCCCGAATATGATCTGAAGTTTGGAGACTTTTTATCAGTATGTCGTCCACATATACTTTCATATTTCGTCCGATCTATGCCTTGAAGATCTTATTGACGAGCCATTGATAGGTAGCTCTGACATTTTTCAGACCGAAAGGTATTACTTTGTAGCAGTATATGCCTTCATCGGTTACAAAAGCTGTATGCTCTTCGTCTTCTGGTGTCATCCGGATCTGATTATATCCGATGAAAGCATCCATGAAACTCAAAAGTCGATGAACAGAAGTCGTATCAATTAGTTGATCAATCTTCGACAATGAAAAGCTGTGCTTCGGACAAGCTTCATTCAGATCAGTATAGTCGATGCAGATTCTCCACTTCTCATTGATTTTTTTCATCATTACTATATTGACGAGCCAATCGAGATATGTAGCTTCTCTGATGAAGCCTGCAGTGAGGAACTTGTCGACTTCTTCATCTATGACCTTCTGTCTTTTAGGGGCAAAAGGTCATTTCTTCTGTCTTACCAACTTAATATTCGGGTTGATGTTAAGTCGGTGAGTTATTACTTCTGAAGAAATTTCGGGCATGTCGGTGGCCGACCAAGCAAAAATATCAGTGTTGGCTCTGAGTAATTTTATTAGTTGTTGCCGTTCTGAGTCGAGCAGTTGCGATCCAATTTGGACTGTTTTCTTGGGTTCTTCTTCTCTTAACGGAATAGGAACCAGTTGTTCAGCTGGTTCATCCCTCTCTTGATTCTCTCTTTGGTCTAATTTATCGATAGATAGAGAGTCCTCAGATTTATTATTTTGAGTGGAGACAAGAAAGCAACGTCGGGCAAATTATTGATCTCCACGCATTTCTCCAATTCTATTTTTTGTCAAAAATTGGACTAATAAATGGTATGTTGAAATCACTGCTTTCAGAGCATTAAGTCCAGATCGTCCGAGTATGGTGTTATAGGCCCAAGGTACTCAAACTACCATGAACGTTATAAAAATGATGCTCTATTGTGGTTTAGTCCCAGCAGTTAAGGGGAGAGAGATTTTTCCTTCCACTGTGACAGCATCTCCTGTGAAGCCGACCAATGACGTCGAGATTCTCCTGAGTCGATCTGTCGGTAGTTGCATTCGAAAGAAAATTGAATAAAATAAAATATCAGTCGAATTTTCATTATCAACAAGAATTTTTTTTACATCATAATTTACTATTGTTGTCAAGACAACAACAGCATCATCATGGGCAGATTGAATTCTCCAAACATCTTCTTCCGAAAAAGTTATTACATTGTTGAGTCATCTCCATTTTGCCAACTCTTCCTCGAAAGTTGCCGCCCAGCTCGATCGTCTGGAGATCATGTTGATCACCTCTGCAATCGGTTGATTATTTACAGCTTCTTCAGCTTATAGCTGAGGTCGTCGATCAGTAGGAGGTTGGGTTGACGGATCTCTCCGGTACTTTCTGAGGTAGCTTCGTTGAATCAAGACTTCTATCTTACCCCTGAGTTGAATGTATTGTTCAATATCGTGACCGTGATTAAGATGAAACCGACAATACTTCTTTCGATCACGGCTCCTCGATGGTACTTTTATCGGTAGAGGGTGTCGCAAATATTCTGGTCCTTCAATCTCCATGAGGATCTGCACACAGAGAGCAGAAAGGAAAGTATAGGAGTCACATTTACCATAAGTCGATCTTGGACTCCGTCGTCGGGGCGAAGCTCGCTTGTTAGAAGGTGGCCGACTTGATTCGACCGGAACTCCATCCTTCTTTTATTTTTTTTTCTTCTGACTTTTGCCTTCTGTTTGGCGACGGTCAGAAGCTCTTTCATTTACATGCATATACTTGTATGCATGCTCCAAAAGTTCAGCATAAGTTCGAGGGAGAGTTTTATCCAGAGAATATGTAAATCATGATCCTCTCAAACCTCTTTTCATGATCGATATAGCCATGTCTTCATTGAGGTCCTTGACCTCAAGCGTGGTCGTATTAAAATGAGTCATGAAATTTCGAAGTGTCTCAGTTTCTCCTTGCTTGATCGAGAAGAGACTGTCAGAGGTTCGTAGCGACCTTCGACTGGTGCCGAAGTGAGTCACGAAAGAATATTCTAACTGTTCAAAGGAGTATATACTTTCCGACTGAATCCTAAAGTACCAGACTCGAACAGCTTTTCAAAGAGTAGCTGAAAAATCGATGCACAAAAAGACGTCGGTCACCTCTTGAATCGTCATGAGAGCCTTGTAGCTCTTAAAATGGTTGATCGGATTGATGGAGCCATTGTATGGCTCCACCTGAGGCATCTTGAACCAAGATGGAATCGATTGATCCAAGATGTGCTGAGAAAGGGGCTGGACAGTGTGGAAGTCGTAATCGTTTGAGGACTTCCGACCTTCTACTTGGAGCTGAGCAAGTTGACGATTGATCTCCTGAAATTTATGTTCATAATCATCGAATCATCGTTGAGAAATTATGGGGTTAGAACCACCCGACGAGCTCGAAGGAGAAGCAGTGGGTGTTCGCGGCCGTTTCTCCTTCCTAATACTATTGAGATGGATAGGAGAGGGGGAACGTCGCGAATGATAAGGGGCACATCGAGAGTGCCGAGAATGTCCTTGCTCATCTCGATGGAGAAGCTGAGACGGTCGCTCCGGAGAAGGAGACAGTGATCGCCGTGGATGATGGCGGCTGTGTCTGGAAGGCACCGACTATGCCACCGATTGTTCTGCCGATGGCTATTGCTGCTGGGTTTGTTGTTGCTGAAGGTTTTTGACTGCCTCCACGAGAACATTCATTTGCTGCATAAGTGCAGCGATTTGGACATCCGTGGTGATCACGAGATGAGAGGAGCTAGGCTCTGCTACTGGAGGAGGAGGAACCTCTTCCCAGTGAGAAGAGTGCCTCACCAATCCGATTGCAGTCAAGCATTGGGCTCTAATTTTTGTCATGGCAAAAATGATCCTCTGCTCCTACCTGGCGCACTAATCTGTTGCGGCCAACTTTTCGTTGCCTGTCGCAGGTAACGAGCACCTGCAAAACAGCGTCCACACAAATCAGATTGGTATCCGATGGGGACCCTCCGATACTTAAGTCAAAGAGGAAAGTTGGTGAACAGTAGTATTTTGGATATTCAGAATAGCAGAGCTCTGACCAGAAGTGGCCTCCTCTTGTTGTTCAATTATCCCCCTTTTTATAGATGAGATTATTGTAACCGTCAGATGTGGTCCCGTGTTTTATAGTGCTAAATTATCGGATCATAATCATGTAGTGGGTCATTAGTTCCCACTAATTGTGCCGTGATATGCGGCGGGTAACCATTCGTAATGGTTATGACGTGTTGAGCGGATCAACCGATCATACATCAGTAGTAGGTGTGGTCGTCGGTTGATAGTTTTGTTGCACCGACAGCCCAAGTTGTTCGATATTTATCAGCATCAGTCGATCACTAGTCGGTAACCGACTATAAGTCGGTGAAGTTTGTTCAATTGATTGATGAAGAGTCGGTACTATCTATTCAGCCGATGCTCAGTCAGATTCGTATGTTCAGTCGGTTAGCTATTACCGAGTCGGAGTTGAGAGTTAGTAGGTCTGAGTCGGGGTCGGCCAGTTCATCCCAACAAAACAGAAGCATGACAACAATGGAATCAACGCTCGTCCAATTGGCAGTATTCATATATATATATATATATATATATATATATATATATATATATATATATATATATATATATATATATATATAGAGAGAGAGAGAGAGAGAGAGAGAGAGAGAGAGAGGATCATATCAACCAGTCATGCTGCCAGCATAGCATGTAGTCCATACATGATTACATGTGTGGATGAGGCAACAAGGTTGAATTAGAGCAAAGTAAATATCGACTTAGGGTAAATCAAAACATTTGCTGGTAGTTTAAATCAGCAACAATTTCAGAGACTAAAATACCCTGGCACGGAGGATGCCAAAGGAAGACCTGCATCTTGTCCATGCCAGACGTGAACCGCGTGCGTCCTTCACTCCTCCATTAGGCCTGAGACCATGGCAAATCTGTAAATAAGAATAACCGATGGGCCCGGCTGTTGAGACTAGTCTTTGGCAGTACGAGAAGTCCATTATAATATGATACAAAGTAATAAATTGAACCACCCAAAAGAAAGACCAAAAGAAAGAAAACAAAGCGGTGGCATAAGTCAGATTACGCATAAGATAAAGAAAGACAACATGGTACGACTATAAACCATAATAAACAAGTAAAACAGGAAGCTGCACACAGAAATGCAACAGGATTGGTTTAATCTTTCAAATAATCCATTCATCACAAGCAACCTTCACCTAATCCAATCTAGTTGATGGTTTATCTGGATTTATCTTGAGAAGATGATAACTTGGATGAGGTGGTGATGACTTCTCATGTTGTTTTCCACCTAACCTTATCATGATAGTCTTGTTATGATTTTGTAGACATTTCACCAAGATTTTTCATCGTAATACAAGTGGCAAAGCCATTTGCACGTAGATCGCTATGTGTTATGCCCCAGTCATAGCTTTCGTAATTCCTCATGTCTACAGACTCATAGCTCATTATCATTACCTACCTTTGTAAGTTGTAACCCATGTATCTGCTACTCTAATTACATCTTGGATTTCAAATGTGTCGTTCAAATTTGCCTTTAACATCTCAATGCTCAAACTCTAGTAGAGAGCATCCCAACCCATCCTCTTCCTCCACCTCCTCTCCTAATCCCATCATGGCAACTCTCCCCTCTCCAACCCCTCCCATCCCAGTTCGCCCGTGCTCCACACCAATGCCCTCATCCACCTCAATTCATACTCGTTGCTGCCGACACCGGCTAGATCGACTGCTTTATCCCTATCTTCTGTTCCATTACTTCTGCATCATCGGTTGTGGCCAAGCCAATTACCTCAAAAAAAAAAAAAAAAAGGAAAAAAAAAAGGCAATCGAAAAGCCAAGAAGCTTGAAGTCCAAGCTTTAGTCTAAAAAGTAAATGCGGAGGCTGGACTGGATTGGGCTTGACTAAATGATACGTGTTGGGTATAAAATACCCTCAGCCGAAGTTCTCAACAGGATTGGCCCTCACGGGCTCCGTCACCAACTCCGACCACTGGTAAGCTCCGTCCGGACTCCTACGGGAGCCGGACTTCGCACCGACTTTGATTGCAGGTGAACTTCACCCGGACTCCTACGGAAGCCGGGCCTCGTCCCCGACTCCGGCTGCAGACAAACTCCGTCCGGACTCCTACGGGAGCCGGGCCTCGTCTTCGGCTCCGACAGTAAGCGGACTCCGCCCGGACTCCTACTGGAGCCGCATCCGTTACTAACTCCGACCGCTGGTAAGCTCCGTCCGGACTCCTACGGGAGCCGGACTTCGCCCCGACTTTGATTGCAGGTGAACTTCGCCCGGACTCCTACGGGAGCCAGGCCTCGTCTCCGACTCCGGCTGCAGACAAACTCCGCCCGGACTCCTATGGGAGCCGGGCCTCGTCTTCGGCTCCGACAGCAAGCGGACTCCGTCCGGACTCCTACGGGAGCCGGGCTCCGTCACCAACTCCGACCGCTGGTAAGCTCCGTCCGGACTCCTACGGGAGCCGGACTTCACCCCGACTTTGATTGCAGGTGAACTTCGTCCGGACTCCTACGGGAGCCGGGCCTCGTCCCCAACTCCGGCTGCAGACAAACTCCGCCCGGACTCCTACGGGAGCCGGGCCTCGTCTTCGGCTCCGACAGCAAGCGGACTCCGCCCGGACTCCTACGGGAGCCGGGCTCCGTCACCAACTCCGACCGCTGGTAAGCTCCGTCCGGACTCCTACGGGAGCCGGACTTCGCCCCGACTTTGATTGCAGGTGAATTTTGCCCGGACTCCTACGGGAGCCGGGCATCGTCCCCGACTCCGGCTGCAGACAAACTCCGCCCGGACTCCTATGGGAGCCGGGCCTCGTCTTCGGCTCCGACAGCAAGCGGACTCCGCTCGGACTCCTATGGGAACCGGGCTCCGTCACCAACTCCGACCGCTGGTAAGCTCCGTCCGGACTCCTACGGGAGTCGGACTTCGCCCCGACTTTGATTGCAGGTGAACTTCGCCCGGACTCCTATGGGAGCCGGACCTCATCCCCGACTCTGGCTGCAGACAAACTCCGCCCGGACTCCTACGGGAGCCGGGCCTCGTCTTCGGCTCCGACAGCAAGCAGACTCCGCCCGGACTCCTACGGGAGCCGGGCTCCGTCACCAACTCCGACCGCTGGTAAGCTCCGTCCGGACTCCTACGGGAGTCGGACTTCGCCCAGACTTTGATTGCAGGTGAACTTCGCCCGGACTCCTATGGGAGCTGGGCCTCGTCCCCGACTCCGACCGCAGACAAACTCCGCCCGGACTCCTACGGGAGCCGGGCCTCGTCTCCGGCTCCGACAGCAAGCGGACTCCGCCCGGACTCCTACGAGAGCCGGACTTCGCCCCGACTTTGATTGCAGGTGAACTTCGCCCGGACTCCTACGGAAGCCGGGCCTCGTCCCCGACTCCGGCTGCAGACAAACTCCGCCCGGACTCCTACGGGAGTCGGGCCTCGTCTTCGGCTCCGACAGCAAGCGGACTCCGCCCGGACTCCTACGGGAGCCGGGCTCCGTCACCAACTCCGCCCGGACTTCGCCCCGACTTTGATTGCAGGTGAACTTCGCCCGGACTCCTATGGGAGCCGAGTCTCGTCCCCGACTCCGACCGTAGACAAACTCCGCCCGGACTCCTACGGGAGTCGGGCCTCGTCTCCGGCTCCGACAGCAAGCGGACTCCGCCCGGACTCCTACGGGAGCCGGGCCTCTTCCCCGACCTCGGCTAAAGGAAGACCTCGTCCGGGCCCTTATTGGGGTCGGACTTCAGGCTCCCCTCAAGTGGATAACTAACCACCAGACATTCCAGCCGAACTTCAGCCGACGGGTCTGCACTCCCTGGCGCGACACAGCAACAGCCACGATCCTGCTCCACTTCCTGCGACGGATTCCGCGCAGCTCTATTATTCCCTAACAGACCGCTATGACGGCCACGACCCTGCTCCATTTCCTGCGACGGATTCCGTGTGGCTCCACTATTCCCTGGCAGACCGCTATGATGCCCACGACCCTGCTCCACCTCCTGTGATGGATACTGTGCGATTCTTCCATCCTCTGGCAAGTCGCGACAATGGACGCCGCTCCACTCCCTGCGGTAGACTCCACGTGGCGTGCTACAGTGACCACGGGTCCACTCCACTACCCCTCGCAACAAATTCTTCTTGACTGTGGGCGGCCCACTACCAGACGGTTATGAACATCGCTATCAGTCTGTTGCACCCTCCGCCTATAAAAGGGGGGACCCCAGATACGTTACTGTATAAGCTCTCATTTTTTACCTAGAAACTCTGCTAAAATTCTCGTTCGAGCACTCCATTCTTGTTGAGGCAGAGAACTGACTTGAGCGTCGGAGGGTCTTGTCGGAGCAACCCCACCTCCGGTTTATACTTCTTTTGCAGGTCCCGACGGCGACCGTGACTCCCTCAACTCCAGCTTCTCCAGCGCAGGCGGATTTTTGCACCAACAGGATTGGCGCTAGAGGAAGGGGCGCGTGTGTCTTCGCGGTACCCTTGTTCTTAAAGGAGCGCTCAGCGGAACCGCCCCCGGGCATCCTTTCCGACATCCTCTCCTCCTTCCTTCACTTGATCTTTGCTCGATGCCTCCCCGCAAGGCGTCCACGCGACGATCCACAGCCTCCGTGGTCAGATCTCAGGCTCCGACCTCACCTCCTATTTTCCAACCTCCTCCCCCTCCCGTGACGACGGTCGGTGCGGAGCAGTTTGACCTGCTGGCGCAGCAGGTCAGAGGCCTCACTGAAGCTGTGCAGGCCATGCAGCAGCAGCAGCGGCAGCCACAGGCATCGGCGCGCCTAGAAAGGGTATCATCGGAGCACCAGAATCCGACGGTGGGGCGGGCCACTTGGACCAGCCGTCCCGTCTTTCCTGGGAAGACGAATCCGAGGGTGGAGAGCCCTCAATCGGATCACGATTCCACCCCTGAAGGATCCCTGCCCCCATTCTGCCAGAGAACCCTCGAGACCCAAAGTCGAGAGGACTTCTTGGATCGGAGACTCCAAGAGATGAACCGGCGGATCGAAGAACTCCGCCACGCTCCCCCCGCATATGGTGAGGATATTTGCACCGACCCTCTATTTTCTCAAATGATCATGCAGGAACCGATCCCGCCAAACTTCAAGCTCCCCCAGTTCGAAAGCTACGACGGGACTGCAGACTCGGTCGATCACCTGAAAGCCTTTCGGATGATGATGCTGCTTCATGGCGCTCCCGACGCCATTCTGTGCCGAGCCTTTCCATCCACCTTGAAGGGAGCGGCGAGAAACTGGTACTCGGTGCTGAAACCGAATACCATCTTTTCTTTCGATCAGATGAGCCACCAATTCGTGGCCCATTTTGTCAGCAGCCGGCGCCCCCGAAAGGGTTCGGAGTCCCTCATCAATATCAAGCAGAGGGAATGGGAGTCCATTCGGGCCTACATCAACCGCTTCAACATCGCGGTGCTGGAGGTTCGGAATTTGAACCAATCGGTTGCAATGGCCGCTCTGAAGGGCGGCCTTCAGAAGAATGACCTTTTGTTCTCCCTGAAGAAGAAGTACCCCAAAAATTTTGCTGATTTGTTGGCTCAGGCTGAGGGGTACGCCCGAGCGGAAGAGGCCTTCAAAATGAAAGATGAGGAGATCGCGAGAGAGTGGCAGGCGGGAGACTCGAGTAGGCCTGCAGTCGAAAAAAGGTCGAGGGAAGCTCGACCGCGTTCTCGATCCCCTCCTGGGCACAAGCGTGCCCATACTCTGTCCCGGGTATGCAGGCAGAGAAGTCCAGACCGTAGGGTTCGGCGGGGTTCTCCACCGGGAAGATTCCGTAACTACGCCCCCCTCAGTGCCTCGAAGGCCCAGGTACTGATGGAGGTCAGGGAACAGCTCCCTAGGCCAGAGAGGATGCGCACACACCTCGGGAAGTGCAACCCCAACAAGTTCTGTCTCTACCACCGCGACCACGGCCACGACACGGAGGAATGCATCCAGCTACGAGATAAGATCGAGGAGCTCATCCGGCGAGGTCGACTCGACAGATTTATTCGACGCCGGCCTGAAGGTAGAGAAGATCGGCCAAGAGCCCTGTCGCAACCTGAACCGCCAAGGAGGGAGGAGCAGCCCGGAGATCGGCCTCCAATTGGGACCATCGACTCCATCGTCGGAGGGCCTCAAGGAGGAGCAGACCTTCCGCGACCATGGAGCTCGAAAAACCTGTAAATGTATCGCTTACGACTCCGCCCCGAATCTAAATTCCTTTCGACTTTGCATGCTCCTCCCGTTTGAAATAGATTTGTCACGACTGGGGATAACCCCTTCAAACAATTAAAGCAAAGTTATGTTAGGAACAGGAGGAGAACCTCATCCTAACATAACTCAAATGAAAGTCCGATTATCTTGAGATCGGATTGGGGGAGAGGCCTTACAACACCCCGATGTGCCCCCACAGCCATGTCAGGAACAGGAGGAGAATCTCGTCCTGACACGAGCAAAGTCGAGGACCCGGTTCTTTTAGACCGGATGGGGGGAGAGGCCTTACAACGCACTGATGTGCCTCCACAGCCATGTCAGGAATAAGAGGAGAACCTTGTCCTGACATGAGCAAAGTCAAAGGCCCGGTTCTTTTAGACTGGATGGAGGGAGAGGCCTTACAATGCCCTGATGTGCCCCCACAGCCATGTCAGGAACAGGAAGAGAACCTCGTCCTGACATGAGCAAAGTCAAAGGCCCGATTCTTTTAGATCGGATGGGGAGAGAGGCCTTGCAACGTCCTAATGTGCCCCCACGGCCATGTCAGGAACAGGAGGAGAACCTCGTCCTGACATGAGCAAAGCCAAAGGCCCGGTTCTTTTAGACCGGATGGGGGGAGAGGCCTTGCAACGCCCTAATGTGCCCCCACGGCCATGTCAGGAACAGGAGGAGAACCTCGTCCTGACATGAGCAAAGTCGAAGACCCAGTTCCTTTAGACCGGGTGGGGGGAGAGACCCTTACGATGGTCCTTATGTGCCCCCGCGTCCCCGCTGGGAACAGGAGGAGAACTTCATCCTGACGATGACGAAACCCGACCGTCCAACAAGACCGAGTGAAGGGGAAAGGCCCCTCAGTGGCACCCCCACACTTCTATGCAACCCCGCTAAAAGCAGGGGGAGGGTCCTCACTCTGAAAAGAGAAAAAAAATTAAGAAAGAAGAGCGACGAACTACGACGAAAATAGATGAAGGACAAACTACGCCGAAGATGTCGAGGAGACGGCGGCACCCCCGAAGTACTACAGAGTTCGGACCACCTAGGAAAGCAAACCAGCGCATCGACGACAGGACACCTCCAAGCGACGTCGGACAAGCCGAACGACAAGAGAAGTTTGGCGGACGATAATTTAATATGCAGGCGAGGTAACACAAAACCTCCTTTTTTCCTTTCATTCAATTTACGAAATATACACCACGAAGCCCAGAAGGCCAAAGGAAGAAAAGCAAAGCGACAAAAGCGGGACAAAACAACAAAAGAGAAAATGTATACATGAAAAGACAGAAGGCCAAGAAGAGCCCTAGGGAAGCTCTGCTCCTTCCAACCTAGAATTATCTGCTCCACCCCTCATCCAGGACTGCCTCAGATTCTCAACTTCTTCTTCTAGCTCTCTCCTTTTCAGCAGTGCGTCCTGGAGCGCCCGACGAAGTCGCTGGCTTTCGGCCTCCGCCTCTCGATGCCTCTTTCTCAGGACCTCGGATTCTGCCTCCACGTCCGTAACGGTCTGCTGCTCGTATGTCAGTTGGATCTTCAATTGTTGCAGCTCAGCCATCTTTTCTCCGAGGGCAACAGAAATTCCTTCGACGGTTTCTCTTAGGGACTGGAGTTCATTAGAATCCCGTGCTGAAGTAGGCTGAGCCCCCTCAGCCAGCCGCCTTCGAAGGCGGGCAACTTCGTCGGTCGCCGCCCTGAGTCTCCCTTTGTATTCATCCACCTGCCTGCGCCAGCCGGTCCGATGCACATCGTGGCTCACCTCGACGTCCTGAAGCTGCTGCTGAAGGGCGGAGACCTTCTTCGATCACTCCTGGTCGCCGTCAGCCCGGGCCAGGAGCCAGGATGAACTCCCTTCCAGCTGGCCGATCCTCTCCTTCGCAGCCGACAGTTCCACCCTGAGAGCACTGATCTTGACAGCTTGAGCCCAAATTCGGTCGCTGGCACTCTTTTTGCATTCCTCAAGCTCCTTCGCGAAGTCCGCCTTCCTTCGGCTATACTCCATGATCCCCTTCACGTGGAGATTCCGAAAGCGGGTGGCCTCTGCGGTGGCTTCAGAATGACCCTCTCTCAATCTGCGAAGCTCGCCTTCCATCTTCTTCGACCTTCTTGTCAACTGAATAACCTCCTTCTTCAGCCACTGGATCATCGACTTCAGCGGGATCCCCAGGGGCAGGGGAAGCACTTCGGCAGGGCGCTGCCATTGGGAGACAAAAGTATCAAGACGCGTCTCATCACGAAAAGAAAAGCAGAAAGAAGAAAAGGAGGAAGAAGCCACCCACGACAAGAAATTAACTTTATTGATTGGATGATTTTTGAAGACAAGAAGGTAAAGAAAAATTACGGAAAAATAAAACTACAAGGTCGGAGGTCTCAGACCTCAGGGGTAGGAGTTGGAGAGTTCGACGTTCCGGGAGGGGGGGCTGCTGCAGCGGTGATGGAAGGAGAGAGACCGATCTCATTTTCGGACTCCTCACCCAGGAAGTTAAGGTCGAGCTTCGAAAATTTTCTGGCCACCCTCTCCTGGCAGAGCTCGAACCCCTTAATGAACGTCTCCTGGCCGAATTGGACGTTCAGGTCCCTCATCTCTGCGGAGGCTTTGAACTCCTCTACCGCAAGAACCCTGGCCTCCGAGACCAGGACTGGAGTCTGCTCAATCAAATTGGCAACCTCGACCTCCGCCTTCCTCGCCGTCTCCACCAAGGCCTGCTTTTCCTCCTCCCGGGCTTGTTTTTCTCTTTCCAGGGCCTCTTGGAGGGCGACTACTTCGGCCGTCTTTTCTTTGAAGCGAGCAACCTCGGCTCGACAGCGCTCCTCCACCTGGACGATTCCCTCCACGCACGGTTCATCGCCTCGATATTGACGAGAAGCTGGTGCCCAATCTGCGAGAACGGCTAGGGGATCAGAACAAGGGTCGAATAGCCGGATAAATGAAGATTTGTTTACCTTAAGGAAGGACCCTAAAGAGTCCCAGACCCGCTGCTCAGGATCGGCATTGTCGATCCTCTCGACGACTTCGGACAGAATGTAGCCGTCGATCAACCGCCTGATCAAGTCTCTGTCATTAAAAGGATTCTCCGGCCCCTCTTCGAAATCGAGGGACTTGTCAGCGACGGTGTGGCGGCTGCTCACCCTGCGGGCCACCGACTTCCTTCTCTTCCTCCTCTCGACAACGGGGGCCTCCGTGGAGCGGACCCCCGAAATGGGGGCCCCAGTCAGCGGACTCCTCGAGGAGGCCCGGGGGGCCGCTGGCTCGGCGTCCGAGGGAATGTCAATCGCTGGGACCGCCTAGACGGGCGCGGCCAAGCTCGACTCCTCCGTCCTGGCCCTCTTCGCCGATCCGGAGGTCGCGACGCCCTTTCTTTTGTGGGCCCTGAGGCCCCTGGCAAGCATCCGCGCTGCTTCGGCGTCCATTCCTTAAAAAAAAAAAAATCGAATCAATCAATCAAGAGTTAGAAATCGACAATGGGGTGCAAAAAAAAAAAAGGGGGGGGAAAGGAAAAGAGGAGAAAAAGAGAGAGAAGGAAGAAGAGAGAAGAAAGAGAAAGAAAAAGAAGAAGGACAGAAGAAAAGAAGAGAAAAGAAAAGATGAAGTACTCGCAGGATCCTGGGGGCTCAGGCCGACGTTGAACAAAAATTGCTCCCTCAGAAGGTTGGAAAGGGAAGGAGCGGAATAGGCAAGAAGCTTTCGGGCAGCCTGGAGGTCGTCCTCCCCCAGACTGGGGGCCTGGCGAACAGAATCCCTCAGAGAGCCCCAAGGGGGCAGGCCCAGCCTCAAGGTCGGGCAGTGGACGAAGAGGTATTTCTCCTTCCAGTTGTGGATCGAAGAGGGGGCACTTTTCAGCAACCCCTTCTTGCCGAACTGAGGGGAGAAATACCACCAGTCCTTCGCCGAAGGATGGCGCTTGAAGGTATAAAAATGCCTAAACAGAGAGAGGGACTGCTGGACCTCGACTACGTGGCAAAGAGAGAGAAATCCTATCAAAAACCTAAAAGAATTCAGAGCAACTGAAGCCAAAGAGATATCTAAAAAGCGAAGACAGGGACGACTCGAAGGGCGCCTATGGCCCAAGAAGACGCCAAGAGAAACAGGTCACTCGAAGAAAGGGCGAATACCGCTAGAATTCTGAAGCGGAGTAAGGGCCCCAAAGGCGGAGGGACAGGTTTAAATAGACCCTGGGATCCGGTGCCATAATGATCGCGAATCTCCCAAGCCGGTCCGCGCTCGACACGTGTCCCACTCACCACGGCAGGCGGCTGAAAGCGGCTGACGGTTGGCAGGGCTATAATTGCATCGTACCTGGGCCAGTGTACCAACGAGAATTTCGAAGAGTCCTCTCGTATCGCCCCGATTCGAAAAGACTCCAGCACGCGCACATTTAATACCGAAATATCTGAAGGCGGTCGTACATAGGGTTCGAGGGGATAACTTCGGCTGTGCCAACCTCTCTGTACTTTCTTCATTCGAAATTCAAACTCGGAAGTAGGGGGACTGGTGTTGGGTATAAAATACCCTCAGCCGAAGTTCTCAACAGGATTGGCCCTCACGGGCTCCGTCACCAACTCCGACCACTGGTAAGCTCCGTCCGGAATCCTACGGGAGCCGGACTTCGCCCCGACTTTGATTGCAGGTGAACTTCGCTCGGACTCCTACGGGAGCCGGGCCTCGTCCCCGACTCCGGCTGCAGACAAACTCCGCCCGGACTCCTACGGGAGTCGGGCCTCGTCTTCGGCTCCGACAGCAAGCGGACTCCGCCCGGACTCCTACGGGAGTCGGGCTCCGTCACCAACTCCGACCGCTGGTAAGCTCCTTCCGGACTCTTACGGAATCCAGACTTCGCCCCGACTTTGATTGCAGGTGAACTTCGCCTGGACTCCTACGGGAGCCGGGCCTCGTCCCCGACTCCGGCTGCAGACAAACTCCGCCTGGACTCCTATGGGAGCCGGGCCTCGTCTTCGGCTCCGACAGCAAGCGGACTCCGCTCGGACTCCTGCGGGAGCCGGGCTCCGTCACCAACTCCGACCGCTGGTAAGCTCCGTCCGGACTCCTACGGGAGCCGGACTTCGCCCCGACTTTGATTGCAGGTGAACTTCGCCCGGACTCCTACGGGAGCCGGGCCTCGTCCCCGACTCCGGCTGTAGACAAACTCCGCCCGGACTCCTACGGGAGCCGGGCCTCGTCTTCGGCTCCGACAGCAAGCGGACTCCGCCCGGACTCCTACGGGAGCCGGGCTCCGTCACCAACTCCGACCGCTGGTAAGCTCCGTCCAGACTCCTACGGGAGCCGGACTTCGCCCCGACTTTGATTGCAGGTGAACTTCGTCCGGACTCCTGCCCGGACTCCTACGGGAGCCGGGCCTCGTCCCCGACTCCGGCTGCAGACAAACTCCGCCCGGACTCCTACGAGAGCCGGGCCTCGTCTTCGGCTCCGACAGCAAGCGGACTCCGCCCGGACTCCTACGGGAGCCGGGCTCCGTCACCAACTCCGACCGCTGGTAAGCTCCGTCCGGACTCCTACGGGAGCCGGACTTCGCCCCGACTTTGATTGCAGGTGAACTTCGCCCGGACTCCTACGAAAGCCGGGCCTCGTCCCCGACTTCGGCTGCAGACAAACTCCGCCCGGACTCCTACGGGAGCCGGGCCTCGTCTTCGGCTCCGACAGCAAGCGGACTCCGCCCGAACTCCTATGGGAGCCGGGCTCCATCACCAACTCCGACCGCTGGTAAGCTCCGTCCGGACTCCTACGGGAGCCGGACTTCGCCCCGACTTTGATTGCAGGTGAACTTCGCCCGGACTCCTACGGGAGCCGGGCCTTGTCCCCGACTCCGGCCGCAGACAAACTCCGCCCGGACTCCTACGGGAGCCGGGCCTCGTCTCCGGCTCCGACAGCAAGCGGACTCCGCCCGGACTCCTACGGGAGCCGGGCTCCATCACCAACTCCGACCTCTGGTAAGCTCCGCCCGGACTCCTACGGGAGTCGGACTTCGCCCCGACTTTGATTGCAGGTGAACTTCGCCCGGACTCCTACGGGAGCCGGGCCTCGTCCCCGACTCCGGCTGCAGACAAACTCTGCCCGGACTCCTACGGGAGCCGGGCCTCGTCTTCGGCTCCGACAGCAAGCGGACTCCGCACGGACTCCTACGGGAGCCGGGCTCCGTCACCAACTCCGCCCGGACTTCGCCCCGACTTTGATTGCAGGTGAACTTCGCCCGGACTCCTACGGGAGCCGGGTCTCGTCCCCGACTCCGGCCGCAGACAAACTCCGTCCGGACTCCTACGGGAGCCGGGCCTCGTCTCCGTCTTCGACAGCAAGCGGACTCCGCCCGGACTCCTACGGGAGCCGGGCCTCGTCCCCGACCTCGGCTAAAGGAAGACCTCGTCCGGGCCCTTACTGGGGTCGGACTTCAGGCTCCCCTCAAGTGGATAACTAACCACCAGACATTCCAGCCGAACTTCAGCCGACGGGTCTGCACTCCCTGGCGCGACACAGCAACAGCCACGATTCTGCTCCACTTCCTGCGACGGATTCCGCGCAGCTCCATTATTCCCTGACAGACCGCTATGACGACCACGACCCTGCTCCACTTCCTGCGACGGATTTCGTGTGGCTCCACTATTCCCTGGCAGACCGCTATGATGCCCACGACCCTGCTCCACCTCCTGTGACGGATACTGTGCGATTCTTCCATCCTCTGGCAAGTCACGACAACGGACGCTGCTCCACTCCCTGCGACAGACTCCACGTGGTGCGCTACAGTGAGGGCCACGGGTCCACTCCACTACCCCTCGCAAGAAATTCCTCCTGACTGTGGGCGGCCCACTACTAGACGGTTATGAACGTCGCTATCAGTCTGTTGCGCCCTCCGCCTATAAAAGGGGGGACCCCAGATACGTTACTCTATAAGCTCTCATTTTTTACCTAGAAACTCTGCTAAAATTTTCGTTCGAGCACTCCATTCTTGTTGAGGCAGAGAACTGACTTGAGCGTCGGAGGATCTTGCCGGAGCAACCCCACCTCCTGTTTAGACTTCTTTTGCAGGTCCCGACGGCGACCGCGACTCCCTCAACTCTAGCTTCTCCGGCACAGGCGGATTTTTGCACCAACAATACGGAACTGTGGATCGAGGCTAGCTCGAATTTGACTAGTCTGTCGACCGAGAAGGTTCAAGAAATTCTTTGTCCATTACCCTCCGTGGAGAAAAAATATACCACCCAATTATATTGGGCTACATAGTATAATTAATAATGGAACAGATATTTAACGCTGTTCAACTGTTTACTCAAAATTTTTTCTGATAAAAATATCATTTCCCTCCATAGATAAAAAAAAAGAGCAGTATTATTACTTTATGATATCTTATATGATTTTTTGTAGGTATATATGACATTCTAAACAATATATATAATTTTCTATGTCTATATATGATATCATGTAGGTTAGTATGATTTTCTGATACCTTATATAATTTTTTGAACAATATATATGACTTTCTGTGAATATATATATGATATTTTGAATAATATATATAAGTTGTTGTATCTATATATAATATCATATTAGCTATAAGATATCAGGAAGTCATAATAACCATGGAAAGTCATATATTATTCAGAAAGTCATATATATTATTCAAGATGTCATATAAATTTATAAAAAAATTATATATATTACTTAAAATATCATATATATTCATAGAAAGTCATATAAGGTATTAAAAAATAATATATATTATTCAGGATGTCATATATATTCACAGAAAATTATTTATATTGTTCAAGATGTAATATATACTCATAAAAAGTCAGATAAGACATCAAAAAGTCATATATATTATTTAAGATGTCATATATATTCACAAAAAAATTATATATATTATTCAGAATATCATATATATTCATAAAAAATTATAATGACTAATAGAATACTATATAAAGATAAAAAAAATTATATATATTATTTAAAATATTATATATATTCATAAAAAATCATATAAAATATCCAAAAATAATGATAATATATTTTTTTTATTTTATAAAAAAATATTTTTATTAAAAAAATTGAAAAAAAATTAAACACTATTAAATATCTATTCCACCATTAATTACCCTGCGTGACTTGGGCAGTGCTTTTTTTTCCTTACCGGTGGTGATGGATAAAGAATTACTCAAGATTTATAATGAATGCCAATGTGGGTGTCATAATCATGCATTCCGGCTTTCCACGAATTCCAGCAAACCACCATAAATAAAAAGTTTAGGATTGAAAAAAGATGGTCTTTTCATGCGAACCAGTCAAGCACCGTGTGCCGGAGGGTGGAAAACAAGCGGAGGAAGGAAGCATTTGGATTAGGTAGGAAGCTTACAAGAAACTGATCTCACCCTCCCGCTCGGGTGAAGCTGCGAGTCTAATTCGTCGTTTTTACCTTCATATCCCTCCATCCCTTTTTATAAACTCAACCTTCTTCTTCCGTGTATTTTTAATCTCTCTCTCTGATTAGTTGAATCGGCGAAGAAAGATGTCAGGGGCGAGGGTGAAAGGAGCGGTGGTACTGATGAAGAAGAACGTGTTGGATTTCACTGATTTCAATGCTTCCTCGATCGTCTCGACGAATTCGTAGGCAAGAGTGTCTCCTTCCAGCTCGTTAGCTCCACCATCGCTGACCCGGGTGAGTCCCCTTCTTTAACGTTCCATGGGTTCCCCTAGTGTTATACCACGCTAACTTGGATTAAACACTCATTTGGCTCTCGAACTAAGCAGACATAAGACTTGGAACATAAAAGGAATAATTATTTTAGTTAAATCTATTTATCTCTTGAATAACTATTAATTTCCGGGGAAAGTTGGCACAAAGCTCTCACTTATTTCAGCCTTTTTTTTTTCCCCTCAGAAACACATCCCTCAGTTGATTTATCCCTAGAATTTTTAAGTCAAACAAAATCAGCAATAACTTGTGGAATAACTATTCCTATCCCACTTTTTCTTTATAAAGTCCAAAACGAAAGCTTTTTAATGGAAGCAAGAGGAATAATGGCTGTTTAATGCGTGTTATGCAGACAATGGAAACAGAGGGAAAGTGGGGGAGCCGGCCTACATAGAAGAGTGGATCACCACAATAACATCCATCGCAGATGGGGAGTCTAAGTTTCAGGTGACATTTCAGTGGGATGAGAGCCAAGGCATTCCAGGGGCAGTCATTGTGAGGAACTACCACCACTTTGAATTCTATCTCAAGACACTGACCCTTGAGGATTTCCCTGGGAATGGTCGCATCCACTTCGTCTGCAACTCTTGGGTTTACCCAGTGGATTACTATATGTATGACAGAATCTTCTTCACTAATCATGTACGCACACATCTCTGATATATAATTTCTTCATTGCTTGTTTTGAGGATTTTTTTGACCTGAAGGTGGCAATTGGTTGAGTTGATAAAACCTTCTGGTGTGGATACAAGAGACCTGGGTTGGGCTCTGTCCTCACCTTACAGAGAAGAGAGTTTTTGTGCACCATGTACAATGTAATAAAATTAGCGTAGAACACACCACCCAATTATATTGAAACACATGACCATCATTTTTCAATACACATTTAATAACATATTTAATACCTACAGTTTTAATTTTTCATTTAAAATTTCGAATGACAAAAATACTTCTTCTATTCTGAAAAAAATTATGACATTCTGTGACCATTCATGCGGTTAAATTATGACTTTCTACATAAATGAAGTCATAATTTTTTTTGAGAAGTCATACAAAAGAAAAAGCATTTTTGTCATTGAAAATTTATGAAATTTTTAAATAACGAAAATGTCTCTTCCTTTCTTATGATATCCTGTGGCGAAATTATGAACAAAAAGTCATAATTTGACCGCAGAATGTCATAATATTATCGCAGGATGTCATAATTTTTTTAGAAGAAGAGAAGTATTTTCATCATTCAAAATTTCAACTGTAGACATTAAATGTATATTGGAAAGCGATGGCTATGTGGCCTAATCAGATTGGATGGTATATTTTTTCTACACCACATGTGCTCTATAAAGAATTACTCTATAAAGAAACTAAACCAAACTCTAGGTTTGGAGTTTTGTGGATACAATTAAGACCTGGGTTTGGCCCATGATTCAAAGATTTTATTGCTTTTAAGCAAAACACTTGGCCAATGTGTAGCTTACCTATTGCCTAAATTTCTGTCCAAGCTTCCTTTGGTCCTAGTTATGAGAAAGGAAACTAGGATTCTGGACCAAACTCTGGGTTTGGAGTTTTATGGACACAATTGAGACTGGTCCCACGATTCAAAGATCTCATTTGTTTTAAGAAAAAACATTTAGCCAGTTACCCATTGCCTTAATGTTTAGCGGCTTTCTTTAGGCCGGTTCTTAAAACGAAACTAGGATTCTGAACCAGACTTTGGGCTTGGAGTTTTATGGACAAAATTGAGACCTAAATCCCGTGATTCAGAGATCTTATTTTTTGAGGGCCTATTCTTTCAAGGATAAAAAATTTATTCAAAAATTTATATTTTTCTGGATAAGTATTTTTCAGACTATATTTAGATAGAAAAATAATTTATCTATGTTTTTTTATGTATTGAAAAATGGCTTGAGAATTTGTTATCCATGTTTTTCTTGTATTATTAATTTTCTAGATAAGTTGCTAAGATATATCCATATTTTTTATAATATCCTTTATTATATAAATATTATTATATATTATATTATCATTATATTATATATTATAATATAGTATATAAAATAATATAATATTAATATTTTATATTAATATAATATCATATATATTATATAATATTATCATATATAATAATATTACTATCTTATTATTATATTATACTATTATAATATATTATTTTATTTTATTGTTATATATTATTATAATATAATAAATATTAATATCTTATATTAATATAATATAGTATAATATAGTATATTAGTATATATTATTATACATAAAATGTATTATATTATTATTATACTATATAAATAATATAATATTATATAACATTATTATATTCTTATATATAATGATATTATTATTATAATATGTTATAGTACATTATAATATAATATATTATATTATGTTAATATCTTGTATTAATATAATATTATATTATATATTATAATATATTATATTATTATAGTATTATATTATTATAATATATTATATTATTATAGTATTATATTATTATAATATATTATAATAATATAGCATATTATAATATAATATTTTATATTATATTATAATAAACTATATTAAAATATACTATACTATATTATTATAATATAATATATTATATTATAATATTATTATAAAGTTATGGATATATTAGAAATGAATTAAAAAGATTATTTTTTCGATTGATGGGAAAATGATTTAGCCACCTCCCAAATGGATACGATTTTTCCTCACTGCATAGGTAAATGCTATCTATAGAAAGATAACTTATCTATTTTAAAAAACGTAAGAACATAGATAAGTTGATCAATAAAAAAATTGATTAACTTTCTCATGATATTTATCCACGAAAGAATAGGTCCTAAGAAAAATCTCTTAGCCGGTGCGCAGCTTATGAATTGCTGTTTCGTATGGAATGCTAAAGAATGCCATATTTTAGAGGAGCAACAGCAACGGTGCGCACCAGCTAAGTGGCTTTTGTGGGCGAGATTTTTGAGATATTCCCGGGTTTGATGCATAGCTGCAGTTCTGTTCTTGTTTTGATATAATATGGAGTGGATTCTGGGGAGGGTGGGAAGTGCTTGGAGTTTTATGTCGAGGCCTAGCCTTTGCTGGGTTGTATTATTATCATTTCTGTCTTTTCTCTTTCTTCTCTCTTTATTCCCATCTTACTGTTCGATGAAATGTGGGGTAGTTCTCAGTTCTCATCGTTTTGATCAATAAAATTTGATGGGGAAACGATACATAAACGAAAACAAAAAATAATGCTTCAGAAAATTGGATAAGAAATGCTATGTCCAATTTTTTCTTTTTCTTATAATAAAAGAGACAAAAGCCACCATAATTTATTGATAAGAAAGATTACATAACAAAATAATGAAGTATAAAAGAAAGGAGGTATATACAGAGATTAGAACATTTGAGGAGTTTCAAAGAGTTCCAACATAAGCAAGCGCTGTCCAATTTTTTCTTTCAAAAAGGGGGCAAGTTCAAACATGCAGGAAAAGCACATGAAACTGAAACCAGAAACTCAAAGACACATGCAAAGAAATTAGTCTAAAAACATTTGTTCCTCCAATGCTTCAACAAATAATTGATAAAGCTTCAATTCAAAATGTAGTCCTCCAGCCAACCTTGGGAACACATTTTTGTACTCCCTTGCTTCTGTGAATGTGATGAAGGCAAATACTTACACTATCTTTATCAACCACAAAACTTAAATCTCCACTGCTTGAAAAGCATATCCATCAGAATTTGGTGGTTGGCACCTAAACCATTAACTGAATCTTGACAACATCCTTGCAGACATACCTCCCAACCAACACACCGGCGCCCCTCCAAGCATACAGAAATGAGGAGCTCGTCCATCTCAGAGGAGACAATGTAACTGGAGAGCTGAAGGAGTTTCAACGAGTCTATGACTATGCATACTACAATGATCTTGGCAACCCAGACAATGGCTCAAACTATGCCCGCCCGGTCCTTGGTGGGTCTGAACAGTTCCCTTACCCCCGCCGAGGCCGAACTGGACGCCCACCCACAAGAACAGGTTAGATTGCTTCTGAAGAACGCACAAATCTTTTTTTTCTCTTTGTTGAATTCACATTGCTCAGTTGTTTCTCATAGATCCCAAAACCGAGAGCAGATTGCCAGGGTTGAGCCTAGACATCTATGTTCCCCGTGATGAACGGTTCGGACATCTCAAAATGTCTGACTTCCTGGCATATGCTATCAAGGCATTGGTCCAGTCGTTGCTTCCAGTCTTGAAGACACTCTTCAATAAGACTCCATTTGAGTTCGACTCGCTACAAGATGTATTGAACCTCTACGAGGGGGGGATACAATTGCCTGAGTGCCCTGAACTCGATAAGATCAAGGACAGGATTCCATTTGAGATGATCAAAGAACTAGTTCGAACTGATGGAGAGCACCTGCTTAAGCTCCCGATGCCGCAAGTCATCCAAGGTACCTACCATAACAATTTTAGAGTTGACAAGGTTTTCCATGATCAATAACTTGATGAAATTCTTAACTGACTTAAGTTATTTGTCACCTGCTAGCTGATAAATTTGCTTGGAGAACTGACGAAGAGTTTGGACGAGAAATGCTTGCCGGTGTGAACCCTGTCATCATCAGCCGTCTTGAGGTAAACTGGAGTGCATGGCCCTTGTTCTCAAATGCTAATTTTACCCCAAGTTCTTCAGTACATATACAGAATTGACATACTTCTCTCATTGGACCTTCAGGAATTCCCCCCAACCAGTAAGCTGGATCCTAAAATATATGGCAATCATACCAGCTCAATTACAGCATCTCAAATTGAGAAAAACATGGATGGATTAACAGTAGAACAGGTACCACCATGTTTCAAAAGAACTCAGGGTTTTTATATGCAATTGGAATTGATAGATAGTAAGGTAAAATTACCATTCTATTGTTATTCCATAGGCACTGAAGTCCAACAGACTCTTCATCTTAGATCACCATGACACTTTGGTACCATACCTGAACCGCATAAATACCACTTCCAGCAAGATTTATGCCTCGAGAACCCTCCTGCTGCTGAAGGATGATGGCTCTTTAAAGCCACTGGCAATTGAGCTGAGCTTATTGCACCCAGATGGAGAACATCTCGGTGCTGTCAACAAAGTTTTCACACCAGCTGACCTTGGAGTTGAGGGATCAATCTGGCAATTGGCAAAAGCTTATGTTGCTGTAAATGACTCTGGTGTTCACCAGCTTATTAGCCACTGGTATGCTATACAATTTTGCCTCTAGGATTAGTGTATCATGATCTGTCCACATTAATGTTTTTGAACAATGATATAAACTTGAAGTCTTAGCACCTTAAGAAAAGGGAATCAAGTAGGAATGTCTGAAACCTCCTGGACTTCACTGGTTTTGACATACAATATTGCAGGTTGAACACGCATGCAGTGATAGAACCATTTGTGATTGCGACGAACCGGCAACTGAGTGCCATGCACCCAATCTACAAACTTCTGAGTCCCCATTACCGTGACACGATGAACATAAATGCCCTTGCTCGGCAAATCCTCATAAATGCTGGTGGAATCCTTGAATTGACAGTCTTCCCTGGGAAGTATGCCATGGAAATGTCCTCCTTTCTGTATAAGAGCTGGAAATTAACTGACCAAGCACTCCCTGCTGATCTCCTCAAGAGGTAACATATAGACTTGTAGGATATTAAACTTTGATATGAGAGGAATTGTTAGCTCTCATTATCGAAACTCATATCAAACTGTTTCTCAGAGGAGTGGCCATTGAAGACCCAACCAGCCCCAACAATATCCGCTTGCTTATCAAGGACTATCCTTATGCTGTGGATGGACTTGCAATCTGGTCGGCCATTGAGACATGGGTAAATGAGTACTGTTCCATCTACTACATCAATGATGCTGCAGTCAAAGATGATGTTGAGCTCCAAGCCTGGTGGAAGGAGGTGCGTGATGTGGGGCACGGGGACAAGAAGGATGAACCTTGGTGGCCCAAGATGGACAGTCTCTCAGAGCTGACCAAAACATGCACCATCATCATATGGGTGGCTTCTGCCCTCCATGCTGCAGTAAACTTCGGTCAGTACCCTTACGCCGGATACCTCCCAAACCGACCCACCATAAGCCGGCGATTCATGCCTGAGCCAAACACACCAGAGTATGATGAGCTGAAGAGGAATCCTGATCAGGTCTTCTTGAGTACCATCACAAGCCAGCTTCAGACCATACTTGGTGTATCACTGATAGAAATACTATCGCGGCATTCCTCAGATGAAGTGTATCTTGGCCAGAGGGACACACATGAGTGGACTGCTGATGAGAAAGCACTGGAAGCTTTCAAGAAGTTTGGAGACAAGCTAGTGGAGATTGAGAATAAGATTGTAGATATGAATCAGGATAAGAGTTTGAAGAACAGGAATGGGCCGGTCAAGGTTTCATACACTTTGCTCTACCCAAACACCTCTGATCTCAGTCATGTTGGCGGGCTTACAGGAAGGGGAATTCCAAACAGCGTCTCCATATGAGACTTGGTTAAGTAAGATGAGATAGCATGAGTAGATAAATAAATATTAGCTGGGATGTATTCCCAGGTTGCATGAGTCCCTGTCTTGAGAAACTAAGAAGACATTTCTTCTTATGATGTGAGTTTTATAAAAGCTTATTTTATCTCGAATACTTTAACTGCACACTTCACATTAAATGAACTAGAATGATCATTACCCTTCTGAGAACAAGCAGAGCAATATGAAGGTAGATCAGTAAGTTTGCAGGCTTACACCATTGTTCTCACAGGCTTGCACCACTGTTTGAAAAGTGCCAACATAGGCCATGCTAGTTAAGTTTGCCTCGGGTTGATTTTCACCTTGTCAGCTCTAGATGAAACCTCTTTCTGCTTTCTGAGAAACTAGACCTGATGAAAAAGAACAATGAAGAAGATCAGACAGATTGGCATATAGAACAGAGACATTGGATGTAATTTGTTAGCTTGAACTCTTTATGTATCTTTTGAGGTTAAAAAAATTCTTTCCTGCTCTATCCAATTGGAAATGAACTACTATCGAGATGATTGATTGTCCTTTATATTAATTATTCATATCAGGTTATTTAATTAGCAAACAGCAAAAACTAGATTTGAAACTGATGATGATGTAGAGGCAGATTGGATATTGGAGATGATGTCATATGCTTCAAAGACAAAAAGAAAAAAAAAAAGGCAAATTAGCTCAATAAAATACCATGTTGTCACTGGCTCTCCAGTAGGTTCATAAGTTCTCTGGCTATTTGCTGTCTTCGATACTCCGAAGCAAGAGTTATGGCGGTTACATGCCCATGCAGAGATTCACCTTGCCCTTCAACCTTTCCCATAGCTACAATTTCAAACTCACTGTTAATAATGTACTTAGAGGTTAGGACAGTGACACTAATTTGTTAGAATAGAATAACTGATAACAAAAAGAGTATCAAACAGATGGAGGAAGCACTCACGACATAAGTGTATGTTCAACATGTCCTGAAACTTTTCATATTTATAATATCATGATTTTCGAAAAAAGGGAGAAAAGAAAAAGTAAGTAATGCCTTCGTATCCATCAAGGAAAAAACAACAAAATAAAATGACATAATGTGGTACTCCACTCGCCAATTATCTGAGGCTAACACCCTTCATATACAAGACATTCACATAGCAACACCCACTTAAAATGGAAGGGCACATAACAAGTATGTTACACAGTGCAAGAGAAGTATCTCCAGGTCCTCCGTTTCATTCATCTCCCCTTACATCCACCCAAAACTTACAGGTGATTAATCATGTACTGGGGGTTTGGGTCTACTCAAATGGTCATAATATGGAAGAGAAGATAAGCTAGAAGGCACTGATCACATACAAAATAGAAAGCAGACTTTGAATGTCTAGCTAAGTTTCAACCTCTTATCCAGTGATATGATTTATCCAAGTCTTGTGCCAGCTAATTTAGTGGTAGAGACCCTCAACCTACTTAGGAGGGCAAATCACAGAGTGGCCAAAGAGTGCATATTATGTCAACTTGTTAACTTATTATTATCGGCTCCATGCCTTCCTAAAAAATCGGAATTCAACTGAGCTTATGACAATATGATAAAATAATACACTTGTTGAATATGTTTCACTTTCACATTAGAGAGAAACAAATTGCAGTTGAATGACTTCGAAAGCTTGGAACTTAGTCCAAGACTGGTCCATTCTTGCAAAAGAAAAGGGCTTGTCTGACTTTGGGTTGCTTCTTAATAAGCTAAAAACTGTCTTGTTCAGGAGACAAGCATGAAAAAAAGAATTTAGTGGGCATTTTTATGATATTTCTCTTGTTTGCTTTCTTTTGAGTCTCCTCTCCATCTCGGATCCTTTGGGTGACTGTAGGCCTTCATTGTCACTTAATCTGAGATGATGATGAAGTTACTTGCTGGATAATCAATGCTCCCATAGGTCTGCTATGCTCGCTTCCTCTGAGTCTCACTTATCGTCTCACAAGTTGGAAGTTTTCTTTGCAATCTGCACCAGAACTGTTCATCCATAGTCTGCACTCTATCTTGTCCTCTTACAGATCCACTTTTGTTTCATGGAGATTTCTCTTCCAAAGAACTTTCTTCAGTGGATGCTTAAAGTCCTGTTCTTCCCGTATTTTGTTTTGAAGGAGATATCATTCTGACAGGAGGCCCCTGCTGAATTTCTTTACTTTTTGCTTTGTATATAAAACTTATCCATCGGACCATTGCTGTACATTATATATCTTTTAATATTTTATGAAGACAGGTGACCACTGTGGACATCCCACAGTAGTCTCCTTTTGCTCAAAAAAAAAAAAAAAAATCTGCTTACATAACAACTAAGATTTCTACACAAACAAGTCAAATGCAAAACTCGGTGAATAAAGCAACGGTTTTAAAAGAAAGTGATAAAGAACTCAGCTGTACTGAAGAGGTAGATTGAGGCCAATCAAAGATTTATACAAATCGGATCTGTTTTCATATATGCATTAGACATTGAACAACAAAAGATTGGGCCTTCAAGTAAGAGGAGAAAAAAAAAATATGTAAGAAAACGAGTAATGGTAGAAAACAAAGAAATAAACATGGAGAAAGGAAAATTTGAGAAGGCTTGAGCTATTTGTTATTTGCATCGCACAATGGACTGCTCTACAAGGCAATGCTTGGTAAACTTTTCAATTTAATGCTCCTGTAGCTGATGACATTTTGGAGGCGAAAGAAATAATTCCCTGAGACAATCGCCATTTTGAAATGCCGAATCTCAGAAGGGAAGAAGAGAAGGAGAGCTTACCGTATATCCCATGATACGATTGCTGGGGCCCTCTGCGACGTGGAAGCAGCAGTGCTGAGTGCTGAGATGATCGGAAGCAACGGCGAAACAAAAAAAAAAGAGTACATATAGAGAGGCGAAGAGGAAAGGGGAGGGCTTCTTATGGTCTCGGTGAGATGATCGAGATTAACGGGACGAAACGCGATGGAGGGAGAAAGAGGGGGAGATGTTTCGCAGCTCCCGCTCCCGCTCCCGCTCCCCCTCCCCCTCCCGCGCTCGCTTGTTTTTTATCTTTCCTCCTCGCTTTGACTTTGGTGGAACCGCTGCCAGAATAAAAGCACTCGCAGAGTCCGTTTGGTTGGGATGAATCTGAGATGTAAAAATAAATTTTATATTATATTTGATATAAAAAATATAAAAAAATATTAATGGATCTCATATTAAATTTTTTTAAAAAATAAAATAAATATCATGAAAATTTGATAATCGTTAAATTTTTGAATGATGGTCAACCAAAAATATATCTCATAAATTATTTATATAATTATTAAATTTATTTTGATATTTTTTAAATTTATTTAATAAATAATTTTTATAAAAAAATATAAATAATATTATAAAAAATTATATAATTATAATTATTATATAAAAATTGATTGGAGATGATGATATTATTCTAATTTTTTTTTTTTTGTTTGAAAAGAGCATGAAACCAGGTGTCTCGGAAAAAGAGGATCTAACATGCAGAGCTCCTGTGCAGAAATGGAGTCCGTAAGTACCTGGAAAGAAAATGAAAAAAATTGTCTACCCATGTTGCTGAAAATAAAAGTTATGAACCTCTAAACTACCGACCACTTTAATATAATTATTTGGCTACCTGGCAATATAAGCTTGAACCCACGCAGCGTTGACAATTGTCTAGCCATCTCGATCTTTTCACCACATTTAACATGAATGCAAACATTAAACCTGGTCAAGTGTCCCCGCAAGAATTATTAAGCAAATTTGAAACAAATAAGAAGTGAAAGCCAACAGTAAATGCACACTCCGAAAGTAATCGCTGCGCAAAAAAATCGTCGCAATTTTTTATTTTTTCAAAAACAAGTATGCTCCATGAAAAAACAGATGGCACTCATTTCCCTTTTATCACCGACTGCCATGCAAGAATCAAGAGCATGAGGATCCAAAAGAACATGTCCAATAAAAGTGTGAATTAAAATTCTAGTAAAGGTCTATTGGGTTATTCACCCAAAAAAAAAATGGTCTATTGGGTTGTCTAGATCCAAAATCCAAAATCCTATCTGATTAATGAAATTGGACCAGCACAACTAGAAATATCAGTCTACGTTAGACTTGTTTAGACAAAAATCCAGAGATCTTCAGAGTAACCTGATCTGAGTCCCATAAAAAGAAAAACATAATCTCATAGAATTTGGGCTGGACCACTCCAAAGACCCTCAGATTGTCTAAACAAACTCCTAGTTGTGCTGGTCCAATCCTATGAATCTTCTACAATTGTGGACCCAGACAACCAATCAGGGGCTAAGGCACAAATGATGGTTGAGATGGGATTTAAGTTTGAATTTTGGCAATGGAGGCAAGACAAAAAGAAAAGGAAAAAAAGAAGAAGAAAAAGGCAGAAGTTTCACTTTTTCTTCCAAGCCAGTAATGGGTGTTTTAAACTAGAGCTGAACAGAGGCAAGTTTGAGCGCTACAAAACATTGAAAGCTAGCAAAATGACCTATAAACAATCAGGTGGAAGAGAACAATTTAGAATATCAGAATACATTATCATTGATTATTTATACTGGTTTCAGATAAGAATATGAAAATTATTCCTTTGCTGCAGGCATTAACCGAAGCCTTTCTTCCGATGCTGATTTCCCCGCCCCACAGTCCTCTGCCAGGAGAGACCGTAGATCACTCCCATTAGCCAGGCTATTAAACTCGACTGATTTGGATGGATCTGCTGGATATCGACGTTGACAAGAGGGTCATTAGTCTCTTCACAGACTGCAAGTACTTTCGAGTTGTCTCGTCGTTCATGCTGTGGGCCACACAATTAGTGTAGATCTTCTCACGAGCCGAACGCTCGTGGATGCCAACCATAGTCACACCAATAGGCCAGGGTGCATTTCCAATGGCCAATTTGATGTACTGATCCATTGCTGCCAAATAAGCTCGTCTCAAACAGCATTCAACCACAACCAGCAATGCTTGACAGATGTCATCTGGAAGAACCTATGATGAGAGCAAAACTTAGGATATCACTACATGGTTCATTCATAAATCTTATTCTTGTAATTACAAGAAACATCACGACATCCATGGTACAAGACTCACTAATATGCATAGCAATAACTATTTGGGCATATATAACCCAAAAAGGACTATGAAAACACAGCAGAAAGGATGAAAAAAAATCAATGCATTATATTTGGAAATCTTTCTGAGGGATTCCGTGGTTATGAGAGTTTAAGTTGTGCCCTAGACCCTGATCATTCTGCTAGGTCAAAATGGATTTGAACTGACTGTGCCAACAATGAAATAATTAATCAAACAGGAATGAAGATATCATTACACAGGCATTTCAGTAGACTTTCAAACTGTTGGCCATGTAAGCTGAAGATACAAGTGCTGGATCAATGATTAGCATATGCTTCTCTTTTGTAAACATACCAAACACTTAATGCCATTGAAATTTCATGTCCATATATTAACCCAAGATAACAAAAAAAGCAGTTAAACACTTTCTTTTAGTGAACAAAAAATATTCATCTAGTCAACACTTGAAAAGAAGAATAATGGTGATATCAAATGGTGGATTGAGGATTACCAATGGGAACATCATGATCTGTAGAATTGTTATTACGAGACAGAATATCCAATATCATCAAGAAATCAACCTTTACATGGTTAGAACCTCCAGGTGATGATCTAAATCGCTTGACTTCCTCATTTGAACACACAAAAATGATTCAACTTGATTGCAGTCCTCACAAGTTTCAATTCATCACTCTAAACAGGTATAAAGGAACATTGGAATTAAAAGCAGGAGTTAACCTTTATTGGGTTCCCAACAATAAGCTGGCACTCCATTTATTATGTATGATATGGCTTCACAACCAATATTCTTTTATCGTCCACCAATACACTCATGGCTCTCCACGTGGCCCATCCAATCTCTCCAACATCTGCTCCCTTAAGCATGGAAACAAACAAACAAACATCTCAAACTCTCTCATTTATAGACAGAAACAGTCAAGCAAAGCCACTTATAAGTTCCTACCCTGATATAATCAGAAACCCTGCAATTCTTTCTCGTATATAAATCCTGATGCAGCCCCTATTACACACACACTCTTGGTCCTGCAGTCTTTCTGTTTCATGTGAAGCTGAGATAGTAGACTTCTTTGCTTTTTTTTCATTTCTTGTAAGATTATATGTTCTAGTTAGTTGTTTTGCTTTTGGTTGCTATTGTGATAATTTTCATGGTACACCAATCCCTTCATTGAATCTATGTAAGATGCTAAAACAAAATCTTATAGGATTCACACATTCTAATAAAAGCAACCACTTACTCTTCAGGCTAGAATGAGTTTAATAATCCATTAGCTTAAGAAAGGATTTCCCCTCTCATAAGCATAACATAACTTTGCTTTCCAGATTCGGTGAATTCTCAAGTTGCCTTAATGGAAAGAGTCAATCATGCATTAAACAAGCTTTAATTTTACTATATATACAATAAAGTGATGATCAGTACCATATTTTTTTGCCTGACGTTATATATTTGGGATGAAATAGGTTTAGTTTCATTTAGCATAAGCCCTTTAATGCATCTACTGTCCATGAACATGAAAGTTTTGTTATGCCTTATACTAGCTAGAGAAGATTCTTCTATGGACCGACCAAACCAACAACATCATTGCTTGGAAATCAACAAGCATATTGGTTCCCCTAAAGTTGCTGTAAAAAATTATAAATATGGTGCAATTGAATTTGGTCAAAAGATTAGCCATGAAAGAAATACAAAGTCTCCAAAACAATGTTTTGACCTGGCAAGGTGTAGGCTAAGTGCCCTCACTTGGCCTTTAGCGGGCTTACAATATTATGGAGTTTACTAGGGTTTAAGATCACCCTTGAAATTTTGCATCAATCTTGATAACACTGAAAAATCTTTTTTACCTTGGAAGGTATAGGTTAAGTGCTCTAATGTGGCCTCTAGTGGGTTTAGAATATCTAGAGTTTACTTTGGTAAACTTTCCTTGTATATTGGGGTTTGATGTCTTGAGATTTTGCCTTAATCTTGATAATTCTATGAGGGAAATCCTTTTTCTTTCCTTGTTGTGTGTGTGGGCACTTTAGGTAGCAAGCAACTATCTAACAAGTTCCTATGGTCATTATCTTAATTCACCTCCCACCTCCAACTTTCAACCACCTTGGACTCTAAACCCACCTTCCCATAATCTCTATCTCAATGTGGGATTCCAAATCCTTCACAAGCGAACAGCCAAATATCATTGTGTCACCTCCTAATGTCTCTCTTATCTCTCCAACACCAACCATCTCCCAAACTTTGTCCTCAAGCAAATTCAGCAATCCCTTGTATTTTTATGGTTACAAAAAAAATGATGCAGTGTCAATATTCTAAAACACTCATCCAAGTGTTAGAAGATTTAAATAAATGTAATCTATTCTATGCAATGAGGAGAGCATCTACATTTCATGTATGAAGTAGCCCCCTTCACTTTTTCTCTCTCTTCCATCCTTGCATTTAGATCTGAAAACTAGCATGGGTATCAAAAAATCTCTAGAAAAAGACACAATTTAAGTTTCATTTGTTCCTCCCATACTTCAGGATTTATATGCTAGTCACATCAAAGAGAGAGGGCTTACAACCATGCAATGCAATAAATCTGCCAAAACTTCTGCATCAGTTTTCCATCCAATAGTAGTGAGCACGGGCTGAAGGGACAAATTTCTGCATCATAATAACTTAGAACTAGTATAAGGGATGGTAAATGATGAGACTCGTTATGCTTGAGGTTGGTGCACTGCATTTGATTGATCTCGAGCTCGCAGACACCGTCCCAAGCTGCCATAAGCCTCTCCATATCTAGCCTATTAACAACCATGGAACCATATGCCGAATAGCTAGTTGACTGAGGCATCATAAACCAGAATCCCATCCCTGAATCGTATTATTCATGCATATTTTTCGAGATAATTAACTGACTTGTTCATAAGCATGTTTCCAGTAAGAGTCCAATAACCGTACAAAAAGCGTAGATTGTCGAGAACATCCGTGATGAATCAAATATGCATACAAATAAAGAGAAATCCAAGTTGCTAACAACAAAAGAAGAAGGAGAATGAAGAGAAGGAGCACTCCATACCTTTTTCCTGCAGAACTTGAAGAGGAGATTCAGGTACCGAGCGCATTGCTTAAAAGTGGCGACCATCGACTTCCCCTTGGCCGTCCTGTTCTCCGCTTCCGGCATCTCCTCGAGCTCCTGATTCCACTCATTCAGAAGTCTCTTAAAGAACACAAGAATCTTATTCTCATCGCAGAGATCCTCAAATTTGGCCTTCATCCGCTTCAAATCCTTGTCGGCATTCTCTCCTGACGACCCTCCATCCGCGCTCAGATTCTTGTCCCCATCCGCATCAACCCCATCGTCCTCCAATCCATCCCCGTCCTCCCTCTTGCTCTTGCTCTGGTCGTGGAGGAAGGAGGCCAAGCCAGACTTCTGGCGCTTGCGGAGCTCGTAGATGTCGCGGAGGAAGTCGTTGGTCTGGCCCTCGGTCATGTCGCTGTCGATCTCGAGGATGCCGGATTTGAGGGTGAGCTTGAGGCGGTCGAGGCGAGCGTCGTCGTCCTCGCCGAAGAGGGTAATGGGCTGCTTCAGGATGCGGAGGCGGCGGATGACCTCGTGGCGGGGAAGGACGAGGTCGTCGATCCTCTGCTCCTCGGAGCGAGCGTCGGAGGGCTTCTTGGAGGAGGAGGAAGAGGAGAGGGCGGGGGAAGGGAGGCTGCGGAACTAGGGTTTCTGCCGGAGGAGGAGGCGGCGGAGGAGGGGCGTGCTTTGAAGAGGCGTTCCCACTGCTCCTCGGCGCGAAGCTTTTGGATCTCCTTCTGCTCGATCTCGGAGCGTTTAGGAGCTTCTTGCCGCCGAAGTCGGCCTCGAGGCTCTGCCGCTTCTTCTGGAGCTCGCGCTTGAGGAGATCCATGGCTGCTGCGAGGTCACTTTTCCGTCGTCCCCTGCCGCGAATGAGGTGAAGGAGATTGGCGTCGCTTCCAAACTGGGGAAGATAGGTTGAGTTTCACCGCGCAGTCCAACTCCCACCAGGATACCCGTTTAGCCAGGGACAAAACTTCTATTATCGGACTGTCCATGAACGGAATTACGAATGGACCGTCATCATTTACCATATAATATTTTAAAATTATATATACATCTAAACATTAAAATATTAAAAAATAAAAATAAATAAAATTTTAAAAATATTTAAACAGTTTTAATAAATTATATATAATTTTTTAAAATTTATTTATTTTTATTTATTTTAATATTTTAATATACATGGTATTTTAAAGGCCACCGACAATAACAATAACAATCCGATCATAATTTTTTTATAAAATATTTAATCATAAAAATTTTATTCATCAATTAATATTTATTTTTAATTTAATTTTATTTAATTATTTTTTAAAAAAATAAAATTTTTATCCCAATAAATTTTGATTTTTAAGCTGATGCAAGCCCAATATCCTACCCACGTGGCATTCTATTAAAATTTTTGATGTCCTCTTTGGATGTAAGATGTTGTTCCCTTATTTTCTAATAGATGCCAAGCAACTGGTGGTGCAAAGAGATCGTGTGCAGATCATGTGCGGATTGCCGCTAGCTTGCGGTTGGAATATGTGAAGGACGAGATTAGGTTCCGTTGCTTTAAAATATCAATGATTTTTTAAATCACAAAATACCATCAACTACTATAAAATTACTATAAAGAACTAATATAAAAGGATAAAATAAAGAAAAAAAATAAAGTTTTTATGTCCTTCTTCATCGTTACAATAGGATATTTATCAATCTAATGCTTAGCTTTGGCCATTTATTTTTGTTATTATCTGCTACATGCGCCACTATTGTCAAAGTAGGCAATTCTTTCTTTCTTCTCACATTATTGTAATAGAAAGATGTGAATCATTACTCATTTTGGATGCTTTGATTTGGCATACTATATGGACAACTGTTGCCACACTTGATGGATAGTATTAACTTTCTACCATGACATAAGTATCAAGAGATGGATACTACTATTCATTTTTAGATGCTTGTATATTTATAGGCATACCGGCTTGCACTCATAGTGTATGGGCCTGCACCTAGTCGATAGACATATGGTATATATCCTTGGTGCAGAAATTTTTTGTACACCATATGCGGTATAGAAAATCCAATATAGAGCACACTGTCTTGTCCGATTGGTCTACATAGTCACCACTTTTCAGCACACATTTAATGTCTGTAGATCATCTTTTTTATTTAAAAATTTTGTATGATGAAAATACCCTTATTCTTTAGTTATGACATCCTTTCACAAAAATTATGACATCCCTTTGAAAAATTATGACATCTTGCCCTTTGAAAAAAATTATGACATATTATGACACCCCTTTACAAAAATTATGACACTCCTTCAAAAAATTATGACACTTGTCTTCATTTTTTGTTTAGTACTGGGGTATCATAATTATTGTGAAGGGATATCATAATTTTTAAAAAGAGATGTCATAATCTTTTTCAAAAGGTAGAGGTATCATAATTTTTTTAAAGGGGTGTCATAATCAAAAAGTGAGAGTATTTTCATCATACAAAATTTTTTAAACGAAAAAGATAATTTGCAGGCATTAAATATACGTTGGAAAGTAGGAACTATGTAGATCAATAAGACAAGACGGTGCGCTCTACATTAGATTTTCTACATCACCCATGGTGCACAAAGAATTTTTCATCTTTGGTCTATCGGCTTGCACTTTTAGCATACCGACATGTATCCTTTATGCATCGACTTACATTCTTGGTATTATAATCTACTTTTTTGATGGTTGGTCTAAGGTTAGCATTATTCTATTAGTAATCAGTTTATTAACTATGTATTTCATTCTATTGTCCAAATATTTTATCCCACTGACCAAGCACAACTTCGACTATTAGCTATATATTTTGGCCTATTGACCAAGTAATTCAACCTATTGATTATTTTTTCAGTCTATACCTTGCTATTTGATCGAAGGTTGATATACTTTTAAAATTTTTAATTTGGCCTGCAATAGATGTCTCTTCTAAAGATCATCTATTATCTGGTTTGTATCGGATGGCCTTTGAGACATATTATTGATTGGTCTTTCCATCATAAGCACTAGCATGAATATGGTGCAAACAAAGTATAGAAAAGTGTGCGGAAAGAAAGAAAGATAAGAGATTCTTTTTGTGCATGGTACCTCTTTTGTGAGGCATCTCTGTGAGGAGAGTCAAACTCGTTATTTTGATCTTTATTTTTTTTAAATAATTTTTTTTTCAAATAATTTTTTCATAAATATTTTCTTCTGACAGTTCTTTATAAATATTTTTGTTGTATTTGGTATTTATTTTGGATCTTGAATCAACACAATCGATCTACTTCGGATAATATGCCATTCTATATGGTATCAGCGTTATAGGTTTTGAAATTAATAGTCTATATTTTATGACTCTACGTGGTATTAGAGCCATAGGCTTAGAGAGTACTCGAGCAGCTTGCGGCTTTGATCAATTTTTTTTTTCAAAGCATAATTTTTGGAGTGACAATTTGATTGTTGATGATTCTTGTCTTCGGAGCTTAGTATAATTGGAGAGCTTCCAGTAATTCTCTATGCAATGATGAGAGTATATTGACTCTTGTTTTAGTGATTCAAGAGGTAAATTATTACGACCAATGTTACCATCTTTTAACTTAATAGATTTGAGGTACCTAATGTTATTATGTTACCAACGTCAATATGATTGCCTTTGTTACTCTCATTTCTATTAGTAAGTTGAACAATACCTATAACTCAATATGAAAGACTCTGGTTAAGTCTTATGTAAAGGGATATGATAAGTGCCCTTTTAGTTTTGAAAATTGTTAACTCTTGATTAGTTAGTCTAAAAAAATCAACTCCAAACCCGAATTTGATTTTTAGTTCGGTGTGAGTTTAAAGCTAATGATGTGTACAGGATGGATGCAACGCAATTCTAACCTATGTACAACCCTACCTACATAAACTGATCCTCAGTCGCTACTTTATTAAGTCTTTTTTTGTGCACTACATGCACTAACAAATAGTTTGTTGGTGTTATTTGCATATTTATTTAAAAGAAGGGAATATTGGATGGATGGATATAATACAAATGATTATTTTATAAGTAACAAATTGATAATTTTTTTATGAATATATCATAAGTTTTTATTATATTTACCATAATTTCAAATGGAGAAATAATTCTATTTGAAAATTGTGTATACAAAAAGATGGAGATACATGCCTACTTTCATAATAGGTATTTGTAGATTTTGTATAAAAATCTATTCAGCTATCAATTTTATAAGAAGATATCAAATTAACTTTTTTCTAAAAAAAATTGTATTTAGGGATTTCTAGACAATTTTATTATTGCCCGTGTTTAAATCTAGGGGAAGAATTATCTAAAAAATTCTAAACATGCATTGCTTTGCAAAATAAAAAGGTGATCTTTTTGACAAAACAAATAATTAAGTTGAATTTTAATCTAACATTTATAAAATATTTTCGGAGTTGCAATATGTCAGGAGCTAAATATACAGAGGATAGAGATGCATGAACCCCATTTCTCTTGCTATTTTGTTATTAAAGTTAAAATTGTGCTAACATGTATTAATTAAAAATTTGAATAGCTCTAGAGATATTGAGCAGAGATCCACAACCAAATATATAGGAAGCAAGGACCTCCAACATAGTTTAGGATGTCAGGGCCAATTATATTTGGGAGAAGCAATAGCTCAACAATTATGGGTTTTTTTTTATAAAAAGTAAAATTATAATTAAAATCACATAATTAAGATTTTGACATTTTTGAGAATCAAAAGGCAACTGTCAGATCAATTATAATTATCCCTTACGATGGAAAATAATAGACAATAATAGTTCAATAAGTTATGTCATTAGGGTCCACTCAACTATGAAAATCTTCCAACAAAGAATTAGGTTCTGACATAATACAAATTATGCGGCTTCTAGCTTTGTTTTTACTGCTACCAATAGACCAGTAAAAGAGAAAAAATAAATAATTAGATAAAAGTCATTTGAATAATAGCAAAATATCCACCATTATAATGGCAAGGTCTTGCAAATGAACTTGGCAAATATGTAGAGATATGAATATGAATTCCTGTTAGAGCCAGGTCAAAAGTATGAAATAATCCAAGGGATTTAATAAAGTTCAAACTGATAGAGGTAACTCTGTGATTTATATGCCTGATCATACATGTTCAGAAATTTGATGGATAAAAAGTTTAAGCTGAGGAAGCTAATTCAGAGATATTTTCTGGCAGTGGATTCTCCACCCATTCCCCTGCATGGAGGCTCCCAATGCTTTACTGAATAAATTGCTTCATTACTTGGCTAAGAGAGGCACCATTGCGTGGAAAGGATGGGAACCACTTCTCTGAACTTTATTTGGTAGCTCAGTTTTCACTCTTATTTGTACCAAGCTAACCATTCTGGAGAGAAACTAAGCTGCAAACTCTGGATTAAACGCAAGACCATGTCCATTAAACCAGAAACAGTTCAAGTACCCCACAACACATCCACAATATGTTGCTCCCTAGAATTACACCTTTGTAGAATCTTGGATATGGAACAGTACGAGCTACGGGCAGTATTCCAGGCACCACCCTGTTAGCTTGTAAGGTTCATTAGCAACTACATTAATATTGGGTACCTGTGGCTTTAAACAACTATTGAACATGCATTTGCACTCACATTTTCTTTAGTCCCCTGTAAGCTTACCAGTTTCATTAGCAACTACATCAATGCTGCATATACCTGTGGCTTTAAACAATTATAGGACACATTTGTACTCACATTTTTACAGTCCCCTCTAAGCTTATAAGGTTCATTAGCAACTACATTAACGCCAGGAGCCTGTGGCTTTAAACAATTATACAGCTTGCATTGGTATGCTTGCGCTTCTACAATCCCCAACCTTGCAAGGTTCATTAGCAACTAGAATAATGCTGGGTACCTGTGGCTTTAAGCAGCCATAGAGCATGCATGCATACTCACACTTCTACAGTCCCCATCAGTTTATGAACATTTGGACAAATTGCAGGTACTGGATAGAAGGCATCAATTACAATTATCCCATAAACTAAAATTTCCATAAATTAGTGAAACATAAAGCAGTATTTGCATGAACTATTCCATCGAATGACAATGTCTAGCTACATTACAAAAAGAGCTTTTAGTATTTGGCCCATAAATCCAAGATCTCTCCATCGTCACCCGCCATACTCGCAACCTTCTATCCTGACTGGAAATTGGGACAGGTACCATGACCGTAGATGAACTTAGCTGTGTGCTCTGTGTACACTTGAGTTTCTTTTTCTAAGCTGCCAACCCAAACCAATCAGATAAATATTTCTGATAACTTAATAGTGCAGGTTATAAGGAGAAGGACAAGAGTCTCACGATTTCCTAACAGCTTTGCTTAAGATTGCGGCAGATGCAAAGGTCTTGCCATCAAGATATCTGTTCTCTCCTTTAATTCTTTTTCTGATCCTCACATCAAATTCCTCCGCATCCACTGTAAATGGACAATCAGATGCCTGCATATTTCACACCCTATTTAGAGATAATTCTCCATATACATGCGAATGATTATGCTAAAAGTTCCCATTAGTCGAAAAAATATCGCCATGAATCATCATTCAATGAAAGGATGATCCCAATTATGGGCTTTGCAACTTGAAGAAGCCAGCTAAGGATACTAATAAGCCTTGAACACATTAAACCAAATTAGCCACAAATGAGGGTGTGGAGAATGAGATGGAAGATATGGTTATATGTATATGTCCTACCATGACCCAGCCCCAAGTGTCAGCATAGGAAGGGATATGAGCCGAGTAGGCCACAACATCTGCACACAAAACAGCAATTCTCCAAGTTAATGCGGAAGCTCTAAAAGAGAAGAGAAACAATTCAGAGCACCCCAAGATGAAGTCTAATTGCTGGTTGAGTGGCTCTCATCACTACATACATCTGAAAACATGTCTCAGTGTGTTGTAGATACAAGAGAAGACCTCCGTATGTGTAAAGACTCCTGCTGGCCCTGCCTGCATTAAGAAAAAAGTCAATGTATTCATATAGTCATGGAGGATTTTATCAGAGGTGAGTCCATCATGGCTTCCAACACATACCTGTGTCACAAAGATGCCACCATCATTTAGCCTAGGTTTGACTGTTGATTCGTAGAAGGATTTGGTGTAGAGTTGGTAACATGGACCTCCCTCGAGGGGATCGGCCAGGTCTCCTATGATCACATCAAACTGATCCTTACTCTTCTCCAGCTGAGCTCTGTATTTGCCATTGGTTATTGATTAGAAAATTCTGAAGCTAACATAACAAACTATCCATTGTTGATCATACTGGTATCCCTACCAAACTAGCCATAAGTCACTCAAAAGATGAGATCTTAGCTGCAAGGACATTGAATTCTACGTGAGATCATAAACTAGAACACTGGAACATATCTTCTTTTTTCTCCTTCTTTTTCTTTTTCCTGAACAAGTAGTTGCAAATCTTCTACACTAGAATAGGTTTGTGGTCTGCCCTTAAAAATTAGAGAAATTACTATTTACATCAGGATGTGAGATTACCGAGCATCGTTGATGACGACTTGAAGTCTTGAATCGAAGAAAGCATCTCTGTTAGCAACCAAGTGTGATTTGCAAAAGTCTACCACTTCCTGCCACGAAGACAAATTTAAATAAAACAAAAATACTGTAGCAACAGCATATATAGCCTTAGCCAGTGATTCTGAACGACCAACCGCAACGCAAGTTAAGAAAATAAATTTCAGTTGTCCGGCCGACACATCCACGAGCCCAATCCATGAGATAGGGAAAATAAAAAAGATATTGTTGAATAGTCTTGAACTAGGTGTTAAATTAAGGAGACTAGAAAATGTATACCACAAAAGAGAGAGAGAGAGAGAGAGAGATCACATAAATTCTGCAAAAGACTGCATAAAAAAGCTATCACTGATGCAGATACTAGTGCAGATGCCCACTTGAGAATAAAACTTATTAGCCTACGAGAAAACCTAAAATACTAATTTTATGTCACATGAAATAGTATAAACAAATCCAATCCCAAAAATGAATTTTGCAATCTATAAGATATATTACAGTGATAGAATTTCCTGCAATAACTGAAAAGACTGAGTTTTGGTAACATAAAGCTAACATTTTTACCTCATCTATGTCACACATGACTACCCTCTCCACTGTCCTGTGCCTCAGGATCTCTCTTGCAGTGGAACCTTCTCCTCCACCCATTATAAAAATCATGTTGGGACTGTACAAGATGATCTCGTGTCATTCTATCTCAATTATATTAGAAAAAAAGGTAGTACTAAAGTTTCCCTTTTGTATGAGAAAGAAAAAAATAATTAAAAAAAAGGGTACTTTGGGTGGTGCAGAAGAGCTGGATGAACAAGGGATTCATGGTAGATAAATTCATCTATCTCCGTACTCTGAAGCTTTCCATCTATTACTAAAGCCTGCAAGAAATAGGGAAAGAAACTGAAATTCCTTTTTTTAAAAAAGAAAAGGAACCTAAGAGATATACTTTTTTTAATGTGTATAAGAGGTATATATTCTAGAATAAAAATTAGTACAACCGTTTAATTCTCTGTACAGACCTTTCCAAAGGGTTTTGTGTCCAGCAAAGCAATGTCCTGATATCGAGTAGCTCCAGTGTGCAAGATGCTGACAATAAGAACATTTAGGAAAAAAAAAAAGTCAAATTAACGAATTTTCTTTATGCAAAAATAATGCCTTTTACTATTCTTTTTTCTTTTTATGTTGTTGTTCACTAGGGTGGTTGAGCACTGGAAATTTTAATCCTCTCTTTCAGAAGAAAACAAACTTTTACTTCGGAAAAGCAGATTATTTGCAGAAAAAGAACTAGAGAAAATAAGTGAAAGGAAAACATAGGCCATTCCGACATATTAATAGCCCTCATTGTAATAATTATAATAGCATGCGTCCAAAAAGCAACAGCAACTGCTACAAAACCACCAAGCAAAAAGCCACTCCTTTTTGTTCCCTTCTCCCCTCTCAGGGAAAGTGCACCGCTAAAGCATTAAAAAAAACCGGAAAAGAAACTCCTCCATGTTTCCAAGGCAACATATGGGACTTCTTCCTTTTTTTTTTTTTTTTTTTTTTTTGGTGATTGCAACATATAAGACTTTCTGCAAGTGTATATATCACATATTAAAAAAAAAACAAAGAAAGACAGATGATAAAAATACATGCAAAATACCTATTGAGAGCATAACACCATCTCAAGTTCTGTGCAATCTCTTCTTCATACCAACAATTCTTCCTCGTACCCTCTCCATGAATTCCATTCCCACTCCCATTCCCTTTCCCATTAGAGCTCGAGATATCACCCATTTCCCTCGACCAAACAAAAACCAGTGCCGAAAGAGCAGAACCCAGAGGACCGCTCCCTCCTTTCTATTCTGACTTCCAAGGACAGGGGAACGAGAACACTAGAAAAAGTGATACCAAGTTATCAATTTAGCAGTGGGAGAAAGAAAGAAAGAAAGAAAGGAAAGTGAAGCAGGGGTGGAGAGGTGGGTTGGAATATAAGGAGAGTGAGGGAGTGGCGTTGGCAGCGGAATCGACAAGGAGGTATGATTTCAAGCGTTTGGAATGAGATAGATTTTTATCATTAATTATACTGTTTCCCTGGAGATGATAAAACAAAGCTGTGGGGCTTGTTGGTGTGCTCGATTCTATAAGATTTATTTAAGTAGGAGAGGGGGCAGGCGTCAAGTTGGGAAGGATGGAGGGAAGGGAGGCGGGGGGAGAAGTGGAAAGGAAACGTGCGGGGAATGCATGGGTACTGGGGAGGGGTGGAAAGAAAAGAGAGCCCGGGTTCTGAGGTTGATTCGAGGCGCCTGCTGCGCGTGGGCGAGAGATTTCTCGGGGATCGGCCGCGACCGCGCGGCGTTTTGTGACGGTCATCATGGCCGTGATGATAACGATATCCATCCCCTGCCTCGCCTGACACTCGGATCGCAGCGGATTTAGTTCACCCCACAAATTCCTCGGCAAAACATCGCAGGCAGAAACGTCGAGAGTAACGGCCGTTACGTCAAAACCCACCACGTTTGCAGATTTCATCTTACTAGATCCTTTAGGACGTATTGGATCGAACTCCGGAATGGATATAACGGAAGTAAGGGGATGCTTGGTTGGGTTTCAGCCTCATTTTCATTTTAAGGTAATGGAAGTGTCATAATTCTCAAAATTTAATTCTTACTCTTTTAGAATAATAAAATCTTTTTTAGATTCCAATTCTGATTTACTTGCGAATCTAATCTATCAGGGAATATGATTGTTCGGATTACTATTTTAATCTATTTCAGGCATATTTGATTTGTAACTAAAACTAAAATTAGAATCAAAATTGAAATAGATTTGAATGGAGATTGGAATGACAATATTTTCACGAAAATCGAAATTGAAATAAAATTTGAATTCTAAGAAAAGTAAAGGTTATATTTTGAGGATTGCAGCATACCAATTCTTCTATAAGATCGGAATGGAAATATAATTCTAACCAATTAAATAATTAAAATGAAAGTTATGTATTCTCATTCTTAGATTCTAATTCTTTCCAACTAAATATACTTTCAATTTCAATCATGAATTAAACCCATAAAAAGATACCAACACTACTCCACTCCTCCATTGGCAGCCTTAAAATTAAGGTTGCCGCAGATAATTAAAACTAGGACCACATTGGAAGTGTATGAGCCGTTAGAAGTCCGTCATGTTAGGGAATAACTCGCTGCCAAACAGTAAATGTTAAATTGTTGATGTATGTGCATATCGATGATGATGCATGATTGCTTTGCATGATGATGGTGCAGGAAATATGAGAAAGAAAAGCAAGCTCGTGAAGATTTTAGAGAGAGAGAGAGGATAGTGGATATGCCTTGGCAAAAGGGGCGAGAATGGGTGAGGAGACGAGAGTGAGCGTGCCACTGGCCATCATCATCGTCGTCAAGAAAAGGAAGACAAGAACATTATTAATATGATATCGAAATAGATGGCGTGCCAAAGCAGGGGGCATGCCCTTATAATCACACATCTCCATCTCCCTTGCTATCTTCCCGCTATTAATTGCTACAGAGACCAAACAAGAGCCATCAAAACACACCCACCAACTTAGAACCAACCACCACCGAGTCGGGTCGTCACTTCGCACAAGCATGACATCACCTCGGTGTATAGCATTACGGCTTCAATTCTGTCACCGAGTTTTGATCGTTCCGGTGGTCTTGATCTTGTAGAATTGCTCTGATCAAATATCTCGTTCTTTTCTTTTTGGGTTTGAGCCAACGAGGATTTAAAAAGGACTTAGGCTATGGAAAACCCCTGAAGTACATGTCAAGTATGTCCTGTAGAGATTTTAGCTTTACCATGGTGATTTTTTTTTTTCCAGTACTGTACTTGATCTGAACTAAAATCTATTGGAATGTTCTTAGGTGAAAAATGCTAATTTAAAAGAACTAACAGTCACCTGGGCTTGATCAAGTTGAAGCATGGGGAGTGGATTTTATGAGACTAAAATTCACCTATCAGACTTCTGAGCTGTGGGAAGGTCATCGCTGGGTCCAAGCCTAATTGTTAGTAAAAATTGAATTGATGATCTTAATGAAATTTATGGGCATGGGATTAGTAGAAACAGAAGCATGTCTGTGTGTCATAAAAAGCATTGCGTTCAGTACTTTAATCTGCATTATCTTTAAATTGCTGAAAGTAAGTTTTGTCTGTGAGTTTTCAGTAGCCATGCGGGTCAAAAAAGTATTCATAAGTATCATTGGTAAATTCGTTATTCATGAAATTATAAATTCAATTTTTTAGCAGGTGTCACTTGATATCCATACTAATTGTTTTTTCTTGGCTTTCTCTATATTACAATTTTTTGATTTTGCCGACCGAGGAAAGCTGAAAAATTACAACAGCTAAAGAATAATTATAAAGAAAATAATATAAACATTATGCATAAGAAGACAGAAGCATGATCAAAAGAGGTCATACTTCAATATATATATATATATATTATCATCAGAAAATTTTTCAAGATGTAAGACGTGAATTTTGCATTGCAATTCATGATAGAGATACCAAATGCTTGCAATAGCCAAATAATCTGATATAAAGAAACAAAATTGGAAAATTTTGTCATGCATGATAACCTGAAATTTTTTCTCCCTCAATTCACATTTCTTCCGAATTCTGGATTCTCTAATGTGAATTACTCTCAAATATAAATTTTCAAGCTCTGTTGATAGGCTGAGATAGATTGGAGACTATTTTAGTTTGTCTCAGAGATTCGCTTGATCTATGTATTATTATAATAGTGAATCCATGGTCTTGGGCTGGTAAATTGGAGAACATAACACAAAGGTAGCATTCCCAGCTGTCCCCTGTCTGCTGCCATGATGAAGAGGCACCTCACCGCAGATCCTGGCAGCAAAGTCTCCCACTGAATCATGCCTCCCAAAAGGGTCATCATACCTCTACCATACTAATGGCAAGTACCTCGCAACTCACCAAGCGGCTTGTGGTGATTGACTGGAAAAGAACAAGAGATATCTCTTGGAGATGCCAAAACTTTTATCATCATTCCAATTTTCCTTGTAATACGTTCCATTTGTTAATAATGACAGGGTGTGGACTGTGGAATCCCTTGATGTTAGAAAAGGTCTTACATATGAATACAAGCAATGTTACAAACACTATGGTTTTAGCTGCTCTGTAAAGTCATTTATCAAAACCATGTTGTGTGCTACATACCTCAATTGGATCTCCAAAGTTACAACTTAATCACAACAACTACAGACCTCTGCATGATTAACACAGCAATTGTTATATGTATCTGTGTATTATTTGTTAGAGAATGATACATTTGCATTGGTTGTTCTGATGACGTTGTCCGACGGCACATAATATAATACTGGTAATGGACAATTTTGCTATTTCAATATTTTAATTTAATTATGATTGCAGATAGAATTTTAAAATTTTTCATGACACAATTTTTTTTGGATACTAGATTTCATTTGTGAGCAAAAATGTGGTGTTCTCTTTTGATTTTGTCAACACATTTTCAACAAATTTCCAAACGACCAACTTAATCGGTCCATCTTTGTGCTGCTTTTATATTGTTGAATGCACTTCCCCTTTTTAATGGAAGCAATCTTTCATTGTTTCCTATATGCCTAAATGATAGGTATAAGGTAAGTCCATCATAGAATATAGTAAGGATATAAACCCTGTGTATCCTCAAATTCTTCGATACAATATCAAGATAATACAAATCGACATGTGAAGCAGTTCTTCCTGGAAAATGGTACGAAAACAAATTTGTGAACTCATGCATTTCTAGAGTGTCGCAAGAAAGAACAATACGCGTACAAATGATGACCAACCAGCCAAGATGGAATATTCATGTACATGACCTCTATTGTTTGCTTATCATCACATGCATCGCATCCTCTTTCTTCTGAAAAATTGGAAGGCGAAGACAGCATTTCCCTGGTATCATCACATGCATTTTAAAAATGTGTTACTTACGAACATTGAATGAAGCATAAGGTGTATCATGTCACCCTTGTAAATTAAATTTTCTATTATCTGATTCAAAAACTTGATCAATGTCTGAAATGGGGAGTTAGTAAGCAGACATGCATGCCATGAGGATGCTGTATGGGGAGTTATTAATCACAAGACATAGACAACGTTCATCATATGCAGATTGATCATAGGGGATGCATTACCATAGGTGGATGGAGTAGGCCAGACCATGTGGCATGAAAATTCCCATCTTGGCGCTGGGCACGAGCCCAAGAAGATAAGCCTCAAAAGTGTTGCAGCCAATCACTACACGACATAGAAATCTGGGTACAGTCCAGGGATAGGACTAGGGTTCTTTTTCTTTCTTTTTTTATTTTTTATTTTTTTTAAATTTTTTATGGATCTCACGCAGTTGTCGCTTGGAGATCTATGCAAATGGATGAACGATTAACGTTCGGATTGCTTTGAGAGCTGTGCAAAGCTCGATCCAATGATCAATATCTCACAGGAAGATCAAGGTGCAGAGCATGATCCAACCGTCAACATCTCCAAGGAAGACCGATCATGCTTTTATGCGAAATCTATAACCCTTGTTCTGGAGCAAGGTGGGGTGGGTGAGAGTTGGATTAAAACTTGCAAGCCTGGGACTACTGGTTTCATTCCTAGTCTAGGTTTGGGCCAACTACAGCACCAAGGCTGATCTTGCTTGCATACACCCTTATCTAGACTGATCCTTCAAAAAAACTACGGATGCGATAATGCTAATTGTTGAGGGCTGGAAGCATACATTCCCACGAAAACTATTAAAAAAAAAATTGAAACAAATACAAGTATTTATATCCATTCCTGTTGTATGCTGTGAGGGATACATGTAACCAACTTGGTGAGTGTGGATTCTATGGACCAACTCCCTTGCCAATTTCCCCCGCATCGCATGGGCCAACCACCACGTTGCCGCAAGAAACATCATAAGTGAAAAAATATTCGTTGCAACGGTGGTATCATATCAAATTTATAACAAATCAACGAAAACCTTCATATCTCATCGATTATCATGTATTGCATTGATTCTCTCTCATACTATTCCGTGTATTTCATACATTTTCAATTTTCATTGATTTATTATAACGGTGGCGTGATATCACCATTGCATCGAATATTTTCTCGTCACAAGCAAGTATAATCCATTACTTACAAATCTTAAAGTAGCATTTGTCTTTAATAGATTCGTTGGATCCGAGTTGCATTAATTGATGACCAAACGTGTACGAACCAAGTGGTTAGCTCAATTAGGGTCAGATTTGGTTGAGTTTGATGGAACTTAGTTGGGTTGGAGAAAATATCCGTTGCAATGGTGATACCACGTCAAACTTATCACAGCCCAATAAAAACGTCTGTATTTCATCGAGTATCTTATATTTCACCGATTCTCATGAATGATACCACATACTAGCCATCGATTTTCGATTTTTAATTAGGTTGTGACAACTTTGACATGGTATCACTGTTGCAATGAATATCTTCTCGTTAGGTTGGGGGAATTGAGTTCTTTGGATTGACTAGCCCGTGAAACGTGTTGCAGACTCTTGGATCTAAAGTTACAGGATTATATTTTTTTGGGAAAAAAAATAGTGATAAGATACTTAAGAAGCTCAATGTAATTGGGCTTTTGAGATTTGGTCCTTCTCGGCATTTTCTTCCTCCTCGGTACTTCAACCAATCATTCTAATGCTGATGGTTGTGGTGGCATGGTTATGTTGGAGAGAGCATAATGTTACACTCTTCCTTCACGCAGCCTCTTTCCCTGCTTAGGTGGCATCTAATATTCTAAATCACTTCAACGGCTGGTCTATCATGTATAAATCAAAGGAGGTTGCTGATTTAGGAAAGATTTGGGCACTATAAAAAAACAAGCTATTAGCGATAGCCACTGTCCATGTAAATCAAAAGAGGTTACTGAGTTTGAAAAGATTTGACTCTATAAAAAAAATAGATTATTAGCGACGGATAACTGCCGTCGCTAATAATCATTTTGTCGTTCTAAAAATTCAATAAAAATAATCTTATCATTAATTATCATTATTAGCGATGACAAATTCGTCATCGCTAATAACAGTAATTAGCGATGGTATGAACGATAAAAATCACAGCTAATAATTTTAATTTTTTTAATTAAATTATTAAAAATTATTAGTGACGGTCATTATCGTTGCTACTGCGGTCGCTAATAATTTTTTAATAAATATTTTAAAATATGTTTTAATCACATTAACAAGCAATAATATTTTTTAAAATTTATTATAAATAAAATAATAATTATTTAGTACAATCATAAATATAAAATTGATTATATTATATTAAAAGTATAAATTATATAATTTTATAAATTTATGTTGCTTTACAAGTAGGGATGTAAATGGGTTGGGTCGGATTGGATCATGAGTGATCCTGGTTCGATCTGATTTTTTGATCGGATCTTGATATTGGATCCAGATCTAGTTCAATAGAAGATCGAGTCGGATCGGGTCGAGTTCATGGCTAAATTTTTGGACCCATCAAGTCATTCGAATCGGATCGGGTCCATAGTTAACTCGACCCCAATCCATGAAATGCAGGTCCGGTTCGGGTTGGACCGGATCTGAAAACTCAACATGATAAAACTTCAAGATTTTCAAGTTTCTCATCCCATTCTAACTACCTAATTCCATCAGACTAAGCAGCTAACATACTCAAATAAAAAAAGAAAATGTTCTACTTCAATTTTGTTGACGGTCAGTTGGACCGTTCGATCAATGGTTTCGTGAAATTGTGTGCAGTGATTCCATTGACAAACCCCACCATCATCCCGGATGACTAAATAATTTAAGAATAAAAAAATAGAGGAAAAACCCTATCTCATCCCTGACGTCGGAGCCGACGACACCAGGAGATGTGGAGGGAATTTTCGGTACTAGAATGTCACGGAATCTTCGCTATCATTGTCGCCCTCATTGAAGTTGAGGGCGGAGCTAAGGGGGTCATACCAAACCCCGCCACCATGGCGGCGAGGCCTATCGATCTGGGACATGAGGATACGGTACCTCTTTCAGAGCTCCGACTGCTCCATCTCCTTTGATCGGAGCCATGTGAATGATGAAGATAAGATCTATCATCTAGGTTTTGGAGAAGAGTACACCTTTAGATGAAGCACTGAGCACGCCAATGTCACAGCCTCATTGAATGCCAAAGTCACCAGTCGTTGAAGAGAACGAGTCCTTCGCCACCGCCAGATCTAAGGTTTTGTAGGGGAGAGGGAGAAGGAAGATCGATTGGGAAGGAGGAGTAGGGATGACCGAATGAGGGAGAGAGCCAGAGAGGGATTTCAATTTGGGATTGGAAATTGGGAGAGTCGGTCAAGACTTAAGAGAAGAAAGCCAGTTGGGCTGATGGCCAATGGGTTTGGACCATTTGGGTGACAAGTCGGACTCGGGCTTAGGAGCTTGGGTATGCCCACTCCGATCGTGTGCTGGATCCAGGTCGGATCAGATCGAGTCGAGTTATTGAGTACAAGATCCAAATTGATTCAAAAAATTAAATGGATTGGGTCGGGTTGGGTTGGAATTCAGTAAATCTAGACCTGACCCAAAATATAGAATAGATTCAATTTTAGAACCCAACCCGACCCTGTGGGTCTTTTAAAATGGTTCGAATCGGGTCTAAATATATCGGATCACGGGTCAACCCAACCCATTTACAATCTTATTTACAAGTATCAAAATTACATACACATCAAAAAAAAAAAATCATGCAAAATCTTTCTTATCGTCTTCCTCATCTTTTTTCTGCTCCTGTACGTCCTCTCCAGCAGTTGATGGATGAGAGCTGGATGTCCCAGCATCCTGTAATAAAGAAAAATAAAGCATTATTAATAAGTTTCGATACAAAAGCATATATATCGATATGAAGACGTATATTTTGATATACTACTCTGATTCTCGAATAGATTATTCTTATATATTTTATTCAATGATATGAAGCTATAGACACTCTCAGTCCATCGTTTGGATGATTAGATTGAAATTTTATCCCCTATATCTTTTTTTCGGACTCAAGCCTAAACATATGAAGCTTCTAAATATAAAAATTTAAAATAAATAAAAAAAATTATTAATAGATTTGTCTGCTCTGAGAGTCGAACATTGCTTCATGTGACTATAGGGTCACTAGTGACCCCACATCGTCGGAACATCAATGTAGTATACGTGCGGCCTAGAACATCTAATTCTAACACAACCAAGCTAGAGCCGGTCTGACGATGGCTCAATCTCGAACCCCTGCCATCATCCTCCTCATCCTCCTCCTGCTCTCGTACGTTCTCTCCAGCAGCTGATGGATCAGAGCCGGATATCCCAGTATCCTGTAATGAAGAAAAATAAAATATTATTAATAAGTTTCAATATAAAAGTGTATATGTTAATATGAAAGCGTATATTTCGATATACTATTTCAATTCTCAAATAGATTATTCTTATATATTTTATTCAATGATACGGAGCTATAGACACTCCCAACCCATCGATTGGATAATTAGATTGAATTTTTACCTCATAGATCTCCTTTCTGGACTCAAGCAGTTTTGAAAAGAATAATAGAGCATGTTTTATATGAAAAAATTATAAAATAAAATATTAAGATGTATTAAAGATAAAATATATAAAAGATCGCAGGAAGCACAACATCACCTCCATTATCCATCTGGAAGACCTAGGACAAGAAGAAGAACAAGAAAGAGAACCCAGCCAATCTTGAGAAAAAAATTTAGAAGCCAACCTGGGGAAAAGATCCCTCCCACATTATCTTTTTCTCATTTCCATCTAATGATGGTTGCATACTAGTTATCTGCAGAATAACAGATCTTCTAAAGCTGCCTCGCCTTATCAATAGAGGAGGAAGAGGTATACGAAGAAGAGGAGAAGATGGGGGGCATGAGGCGGGGAATCGGGAGGGGACTCGATGCAGGGAATCTGACAAGTGGACTGCATAATTCACAATCATAATATGATAATATCAAAAAGTATATTGTTGAATTTGTGTAGATATCTTATCCTGGATTTCATAACTTATAACAATAGCATCGAAGAAGATCATGGTTTCTGGTTGGTGTTAAAAATTTAAATATACAACTTGTAGAGTAGGAAACTCATATCTAAATTTTTTTTTTAAATATACTCAACATCATGAGCCTAAAATGAAAATATTTGATAAGTAGTTTCAATTTTAACAATAATATAATAATTTAAATAAATCATAAAATTTCAAGTGCCTGGAAGTGAAGTGAAGATTCATAAATAGACAATTGAGCAATCAAAATCCGATGCAAAAGATGATACAGTCCTTATCATCATGGAACTAAAAATAATCCCAAACACCCTTTATATATTAACTCTCTAATGTTAAACAAAAATCAAGAAAAGAACTATTTATCAAAATTAAGAAGCTGATGCAGATGCTGCAGTAACAGATTAACATCTAGAAAGTAATACTATCCACACCCACTGCAAACGACTACTAACACCAGAGCTATGCTTAAGATTTGCTCAACTACCCTCTCTACAAGACTATAGAAACCATCTTTGATTTCTCAGAAGATAATTGGACGAACTTTAGAATATATGAGCAGAAATTTTATAGCCACCATCATAGTGCTAAAGAACTACATTTACAATGATAACACTAAAGAACATTCGCAAAGATAAAATGATGCCAACATGATCTCAAAAATCAAGAATAAATATCCTATTGATCAATAAAAAAACTACAGATTTTAAAGATAGCATGATATTCATTAGAACGATCTGCCAAAAACATCATTAGATATCAAATTTTACACCAAATTAAATCATCAAAGGATCGATGCTTACCTACTTCATTACTCTAAACGTATATATAATTAGATCCAAAATTTAGATATAAACACATCCAAATTCTAGTAAAAACAAGCTTTTAGATCTAAAATCCACTAACAAGAGAGGAGTTCAAAAAAGCAATAGGTAAAAATCAAGACCTGACAAAAAACAGAGCCGAAATAGCTATCAGACTGTGAGTACGAGATTGGATTCGACAAAGGAACGGTGGCACAGGGAGTTCAGCGATGCGGGGATGGCAAAGGGGGAGGCAGTGGCACGTGGATGGGGAGGGCATGAGCTGGAGAATCAGGAGAGGATGCGACGCAAAAAATCCGACAGGCAGACGGTGGGAATAGGGAAGCGGCGTAGGGATGCCGAGGGGATGTTGGCATGCATGAGCCAAGGAACCAAGAGAGGGGGAGAGGGGGGGTTGGTCGGTCATCGATGGGGGAGATTAAAATTGAGGGCCAGGTGGGGAGGGGGGATGTAAGGGGAGAACGAAAGGCTGGGGAAGAAAGAAGGAGACCGATGGCAGTCAGGGGAAGGTGGGTCGGGGGCTCGGGGAGGTGAGAGGCGACCAAGGGGCTCGAGATCCGATGGTCGAGGGCTTGGGGAGGTGGATGGGGGAGGCATTTGGGGAGGCGACCGAGGCTCGAGGAAGTCCGATCCGACGGTAGGGAAAAGGGGGGACCAGAGGCAGGAGGCGACCAAGGGGCTCGGGATCCGATGGATGGAAGCTCGAGGAGGCAGCCAGGGGCTCGAGAAAGTGGGATCCGATGGCTCGGGGCTTGGGGAAAGTATATGGATCCGATGATAGATGATTATGCTATTGATGATGAGGATCCGATGATTGGATGTCTTGTAGATCAGCAGCAGGAGCTAAAACTTGATGAACCGAATGTTGAGAATAGTGTCCCAAAGCCAATTGTCAGTCTGTTGACGGTTGTGCTCCTTTTGTATTAGTACATGAATTATAAATAAATAAAAATTATGTTAATATTTTTTCATCATAAATGTTTCATCTTCTAATGAACTCCTGTGTTGTGGTGAAGTTCTTAGGACTATTTAGACTCGACAAAGGAGGATTTGTCGCTTAGTCCTTAAACATGTTCGCGATCAAATGATACGTTGTTACCAAAGACGACAACGTTTATCGAGCATAGGTCGTTGTGTGCCATATGGGTTGGTTGTCCTCATAACCAAAGAGTGTGGAGACACTCCTATGGCATACAGGTGAGATGTAATGGTACATCTGCACTGAACGTGACCAACTCCGGAGCTATTTCTGCTGTCAAGATTTGCTCCGATGGGATATGGGTATAAATGTCCCTCCGACCTGAGACCGCCACGATGACTTGCAAGCAACTCACTGCACTTAGGCACTGGACTACCTGAATTTCTAATTCAATGACGGAAGGCTGCTGGGTATAGTCAAGTACTTGACTTGTCGGTGCGTGTGTCAAGATGGGATTGACCACTCCAGTTTAGGAGCTGTGTATAGTCGTGTTTCAATTTAGCAAAATCTTGGCCAGGGTAGTCCTAGTGAGGAGTCACAGGACTAATTGAGTTGAGCATGATTCGGATGATATCATCAGGGTTGACAGTTTAACCCTGAATCATCCTAAACACAGGGGTCAAAAGGAATGAATTATACGGTAACCATATTCACGTAGGTTCTGAATATAGCGATTGCGATTATTCGACCTATCCGATCATCGGGTACCATTGCTAGATGGTCACTTCGATTAGTACAGGAATTGGTTCCTGTGCTATCGACTTAGATTCGAACCTGCGGGGTCACACACATTAGTGGTTCCTTTCTGATCAGATGGCTGATTATGGGTCTTATGTGTCTGAGACTCTATGATTGAGAATTAAGATTCTCTGATCATGAGTTCCACACATTTTGGGTACCGGGGTCAAAATTTTGAATTTTAAATTTTGAATTTGAAATTTGAACTCTTTGATCAGGGTTTCATATCGATGGTCTCTGATGCCTGATTGCCCATCAGATTTGGACTCAATATTTATGAGAGATTTAATTAGTGATTTGATCGCTAATTAACTCAATTTGATTGAGTAATTATTTTTGGATCGAGTCCAATTGAATTGGATTCAGTTTGGATTGACCCGATTAGGTTAAATGTTGACCTAATCGCTAAGGTGGTTTAGTCCCTGATTTGATCAGGAGTTAGGTTTAGTTAATTCCTGATTTGATTAAGATTTTATTGAGCCTAATTAAACCTAATTAAGTTAGATTTAATTTATTTTAATTGTGCTTAACCTATTTAGATTAGGTTGGCTCAATTAGGTTCAAACCACCTTGACTTTTCTCCCTGTGCCACCTCACTTCTTCTGTGCATATTTAAATTCGCAAGAAGCAACTTCTCATGAATTTTCTCCACGCAAAAGCCATCCCACGCCCACCCTTGTGTACCAAATATCTGGATAAAAATAAGTTGGTTGGCCATTCAAATTCAAAAGAAAGTTTGAATTTGAATGAGCAACCAACTAATCCATGCGCCATGGTCTTATCTTGTGCGACCCATATTTTATACGAAAAAATATTTCTCATGTAAACTCTCCATGCACAAATCAACTCACGCCCCTTCTCTTCTCACGCACAAGTGGATAGGGATGAGTTGGTTTTGCATTTGAATTCAAATTTGATTTGAATTCAAATGTGTAACCACTTATCTTTATCCTCTCACGCGGATAAGACACATTCGACGTTGTTTTAAAAAGAGGAGAAAGGTGAGACGTCCGTAGAAATTTTAGGAGAGAAACTTTGGAGCATGAGAAAAGTTTGTGCACAAGGTGAAGGTCCAAAACCTTCCGAGAGAAAAAGAAAGAAAAGAAAGAAAATTGAGCGCAGGGTTCCTAGTGTGTACCCTAGGGTTTCTACCTAGGGTTTGGGAAGTGAGATTGGTGTGCCACGAGTGTCGTGAGTCCACCAAATTTTAGGAAGAGATCCATCAGCCTCTCAAGCAACTGTGCAAATAATCCAGAGCATCCGAAGAGTCGGCACACATTGATCGAAGGAGTTCGATCAACATCTGTCATCAAAAGGGTGAAATCACGAACTAGCATTCGTGAGGAGCTGATCAGACGGGAGCTTCATGTGGATGATCCGCAGAGGTCAGACATTTGTGTGGCTGCGATATGATGATCAGAGCCCCCCGACAATGATCAAATTACGATGATCGACTACCCACAAAAGGTGATGTGTTCTGAACACAGTACTGTAAAAGGTTTACTGATTCAAATTTGAATTTCAAATTTAAATGCATGCTGTTGTATCATATTTAGATCCTAGTGTTGGGTTAATTAGTATTAATTAATGAGATTAATTAATAATTCTGCTGTAAAATAGTAATTTTGAAAAAGTTTTAAAATTACCATTTTACCCCTGCACTAAATTTTCGCTACAAATGGTATCAGAGCATGGTTCTAGAATATGATATACATATGCATGCGTAGATTAAGGTGTAATCTATAAGTTTAAATTTAAAATTCAAAATTCAAAATTCGAAATTCAAAAAAAAAAAATTGAAATTTGAAATTTAAAATTTGTTAGAAGTTTCAAATTTGAAATTTAAAATTTAAAATTTGAAATTTGGTTGAAATCTCAAATTTAAAATTTGAAATTAAAAATTTAAAATTTAAAATTCAAAGATTGAAAATTCGAAATTTGAAATTTGGTTGAAATCTCAAATTTGAAATTTGAAATTCAAAATTTAAATTTTGAAATTGATATATTTAGATATACTTGATCCAAGTAGCAAGTAATCTAATTGGGTTGGTTGCCATGGCCGTCCAGTCATAGGAGAAAAGTAGTGTTTAAAGGCCCTCTCTTCCCATTCGATGGGGTCTCCTATGGCGGTAGGGGTGCCGATGCAATTATATCCCATACCGATGAAGCAGCGAAAGGACTTAATTATAAAATTTATCATGAATATGTTAGATTAGATCTAAAAAAAAATTTATGATTTATTTTGAGTTATTTTCTGTTATGAAATGAGCAATAGGATTGCTGTTTATGAATTGTGCTGACCCGTTTGTAAAATGAGTCAACACATTTGGTGAACAAAAAATAAAATCTTTCAAAATTTAAAAATTATTTTCGAAATGCCAAATCCTGACCCATCAGCCCAAGTACTTAATTAAAAGAATTAAGTGTTGTCTAGTAGGTCTAGAATTGTGAATTAAGACCTAAGACAATTGCATAAACTTGTGGGTTAATGGGTTAGATGAATTAGGTCCATAATTGGGTTAGACCTAAGGTTAGCTTAAAAAATAGACTAAATGGAGTAATTGGTCAAATCTAATCAAAAGTTGAATTAGATTAGGTCAAGGATACTCTAGACTCAACTTCAATAGTTGTAGTTGAATGGGTCCATGTCTTTAACTAGATCAAGATGGACTTAATTCATGGCTATGCGGTGGAGCCCTATTTACTAAGTTGATGAAAATTAAAACTAATGAACCGGTTGGTGTCTAAGGTAAGTTCGGCAGTTTTGACCAGTGGTTCTTAAGCAGAAGCTACTCGCATTGATTCGATCATTGACGAGTTAATGGCAAATCCCCACCACTGATCTCACTTACCTGGCCAATCTGGTAAGTTAGATTTTGATTAGATCACTTGGTGATTAGAGCTCACCCATGTCATTAGGTAAATCAGTGTGACTGATTTAGGTGCTCCTAATGCCAGCTTTAATTAAATCTTTTTTTTAATCTGACTTGGTGAAGTTAGTGGGAGGATTGAAATTGGCTGGATGATTTTTTCTCTACTATTCTTTAATAAAATCTTCAAAATTATTAGGTCCCTAAAATGATTAAGTTATAATGATAACTAAGTCATAGCCTCCCATTAAGTGAATGATAATGAGTCCATTAGTTCAATGATCATTGGAGGCCCAAAGGCCTGGTGCTCATTGGCTAATGAAATTATTATTCATAATATGATAATTTGATTGAGTCTTTTCGATGGTGGTTAGGTTGGCCGGCCAAAGTCGGGCCTGATCATTTATTGGTCTGATTCACTAAATTAAGTCATGTTAATGGTTGGACCTAACCAGATCTTTTCAGTGGAGGCCAAAGCCTACTGATTAGGTTCCGGGGCAAAATCAATTACTAGAAGTTGTTTAGAGAAACAACTGGTTAAGAACCTACCCATAGATGCACATGGGTTAACCAACCAAAGTTGGGCTCGTGTGTAGTCTGTGTGGATTCTAGTACCCATTAAGGAATTAAAGTAATTCCTCGAATTGGAGGATGAGGCTACCAGTTCGTAAAAATATTGGAAAAAACTTTAGACTAAAGTCCAAGTCTTTAGTATTAATTTATGTACTAATAGAGGTCTCGTTTTTCTTTATGCAGCTATGGCCACTACCCTGTCGCTCCGGTCATTATTAGATAATGACAAGCTCATGGGACCCAATTTCGATAGCTGGTATCGAAAATTGAAAATCGTCCTTGAGCATGAGCGGATCTTTATGTAGTAACGGATCCAGCACCTGAGGAGCCAGCTCCGAACGCTAGTAAGGCGATCCGAGATACTTACTTGAAGTGGCTCAATGACCGCACCACTGTTCGATGTATTATGCTGGCAGCAATGAACGACGAGTTCAGCCGAAGGTTTGAGAACGTCCAGCCACAAGAGATGCTTCAAATGTTGAACGACTCCTTTGGCACGCCTAACAACGTTGAAAGGCACAAAACTAGTTGTGCTATTTTCAATGCTCGGATGAGGGATGGGGTCTCAGTCACTGATCATGTACTGTACATGATCGAGATGATTGAGCGCCTAAGCAAATTGGGCTTTCCTCTGCACGAGCAGCTCGGTAAGGATGCGATCCTTAATTCCTTGCCCAAGTTCTTCCTCCCATTCCTTACTCATTTTCGAATGATAAAGCCTGCAGTAAACTACCACGGATTGTTGGGGTTGCTGCAGAACTTTGAGAATGATCACCAACTCCATAAGGAGTCGGTGAATGTAGTGGGAGGGTCTTCTTCTCGTCGTCAACCTTTTGGGAAAGGAAAGAAGAACAAGAAGAAGAAAAATAAGAAGGTGCAATCTCATACTGGGACAGTAGCACAGGGTCAGACCAAGAAGTGCAAGCACGACCAGAGCCAGACGGAGTGCTTCTTTTGCAAGAAGCACGGGCATTGGAAGAGGAACTGTCCTCAATACATTGCCTCCCTGGATCCGAACAGGCCAAAGAAGAAGCAAGGTAATTATATGATAACTCCTTGCAACTTTTTGATTTGTGATACTACTGCCTGAGTATTGGATATCGGAAGCCCTTATCATATTTGTAATTCGATGCAGGGTCTGCAGGTCAGTAGGAGATTTGATGAAGGCGAGAGGTTCCTGAACGTTGGAGATGGAAGCAAAGTTCCAGTTCTAGCTTTAGGAATCATGAGTCTTGTAATCAATTCTCGTAATGTAATTCTGAGTGAATGTTACTATTGTCCAAATTTTTTATTAAATATTATTTCTGTAGGCCTTTTGGCCATGTACGGTTATGATTTTTTAATAAAAGAAAATATTTGCAATATCATTTTGAATGGTGTTACAATATTTGTTGGACAATTAAATAATGGAATTTACTTACTTTCACAGCCTGTTAATGTGGTTCAAAACTTCGGTAAACGCTCTAGAATAGATAATGTGTCAGAAGTCTACTTTTGGCACTGTAGGCTAGGTCATATCAATAAGAACAAGATAAACAGGTTGGCTCAAGAAGGAATTCTTGAAGTTAGTGATTGTGAATCACTTCCAACCTGTGAGTCCTGTCTTCTTAGGAAGATGACCAAGTCACCTTTTACTGGAAAAGGTGAGCGAGCCAGTGAACTCTTAGGTCTGGTACATTCTGATGTATGTGGACCCATGAGCTCAAGTGCAAGAGGTGGATTTTTCTACTTCATAACCTTCACAGACGATCTATCTAGGTATGGGTATGTCTATTTAATGAAGCATAAGTCGGAATCATTTGAAATGTTCAAACTATTCCGAAATGAGGTAGAAAAACAAACTGGGAAGTGTATTAAAACTCTTCAATCTAATCGAGAAGGTGAATACCTTTCCAATGAGTTTCTGACGTATCTAAGAGAGAATGGGATTCTCTCTCAGTAGACTCCTCCTGGAACACCACAGCATAATGGTGTGTCTGAAAGGAGGAATCGGATCCTGTTAGACATGGTTCGATCCATGATGGAATTTGCTGGTCTGCCGATCTCCCTCTGGGGATATGCGCTCGAATCAGCTTGTTACCTTCAAAATAGAGTTCCGAGTAAGTCTGTAGCTAAAACGCCATATGAGATATGGATAGGACGTAAGCCAATACTCTCGCACCTTAGGGTTTGGGGGTGTCCGGCTTATGTTAAACGTTTAATTACAGACAAGCTTGGACCTAGGTCTGACAAGTGTAATTTTATAGGATACCCAAAAGAGACCAAAGGGTATTATTTCTACCTTGCTGATGAGCAAAAGGTGTTTGTCAGCCTTAAGGCAATTTTTTTAGAAAAGGAGTTCCTTAGTGAAAAAATTATTGCCTCTAAGGTCGAACTTGACGAAGTTCGACAGGTGAAAAAACCGACACATGTTACTGAACCTGAACCGGATTTGATTAGATCAGATCCGGAGCCCATTGATTATGCACCTTTAAGGCGATCTGGTAGAGTACCACATCAACCGGACAGATACTATGGTTTCTTGATCCGGGATGGTGATCCTGTCGAACTTGATGAAAATGATGAGGATCCGATCACCTACATGGATGCAATGCAGAGACATGACTCTGAGAAATGGCTAGAGGCCATGAAATCCGAAATGGAGTCCATGAAGGTCAACGATGTGTGGACATTGGTTGACCCACCCGGAGTAAAACCCATAGAGTGTAAGTGGGTCTTCAAAAGGAAGAGGGGCGCAGACGGAAATGTGGAGACCTATAAAGCCCGTCTGGTTGCCAAGGGATATCGTCAACGTTATGGTATAGACTATGACAAGACGTTTTCTCCTGTGGCAATGCTCAAATCCATTCGGATTATGCTTGCGATAGCTGCCCATCTGGACTATGAAATCTGGCAGATGGATGTGAAGACAGCTTTCCTAAACGAAGAGCTGGACGAAGAGGTGTATATGATACAACCTGAAGGGTTCACATCCACAGATGAGTCTAAGGTGTGCAAGCTACAGAGGTCCATTTATGGACTTAAGCAGGCATCTCGGAGTTGGAACATATGCTTTGATAGGACGATCAAAATGTATGGCTTCGTTAAGAACGGAGAAGAGCCCTGCATTTATAAGTGGGCTAATGGTCCAGTAGTAGTATTTCTTGTATTGTATGTGGATGACATTCTCTTAATCGGGAATTATGTCCCTGCATTACAGGGAATAAAGATTTGGCTATCGTCACAGTTCTCCATGAAGGATCTGGGAGAAGCTTCCTACATCCTAGGGATGAGGATCTATAGGGATAGATCCAAAAAGTTGCTTGGCTTATCCCAGTCCACGTACATTGATACTATGCTGAAAAGGTTCAGCATGAAAAATTTCAAGAAAGGCTATCTACCGATAGGCCATGGAATTTCTCTCTCGAAGAGGGATTGTCCGACAACACCTCAAGAGAGAGAGCGTATGGGTAGGATTCCATATGCTTCGGCAGTGGAATCTATCATGTACGCCATGACATGTACACGACAAGATGTGGCATACTCACTAGGGGTAGTGAGTAGATACCAATCTGATCCAGGAGAGAATCACTGGAAGGTTGTTAAAACCATCATGAAGTATTTAAGAAATACTAAGGACCAGTGGCTTATATATGGTGAATCGGACTTGAGACTTATAGGGTTTACAGACTCTAGTTTCCAGTCTGATCGCGATGATAGCAAGAGTGTGTCAGGATTTATTTTTACCCTTAATGGTGGGGCTGTCTGCTGGAAGAGTTTCAAGCAGCACACTGTGGCTGATTCAGTATGCGAGGCGGAGTATATTGCTGCATCAGATGCTGCCAAAGAAGCGGTGTGGCTGAGAAAATTCATCACCGAGCTCGGAGTAGCACCCTCCCTTGTTGGTCCAGTTCTGCTCTACTGCGACAGCTCTGGAGCCATTACTCAGGCGAAGGAACCAAAGGCACACCAGCGGACGAAGCATATTCTGCACCACTACCATCTCATCCGGGAGATCGTGGATCGAGGTGACGTCGACCTTCAGAAGATCGACGGAAAGGAGAACCTGACCGACCCATTCACTAAAGCCATTGCGGTGAAGGAGTTCAACGACTACAAGTCGAAGATGGGTATTAGATACTGCACCGATAGGCTTTAGGCCAAGTGGGAGATTGTTGGGAATAGTGTCCCAAAGCCAATTGTCAGCCTGTTGACGGTTGTGCTCCTTTTGTATTAGTACATGAATTATAAATAAATAAAAGTTATTTTGATATTTTTTCATCACAAATATTTCATCTTCTAATAAACTCCTGTGTTGTGGTGAAGTCCTTAGGACTACTTAGACTCGACAAAGGAGGATTTGTCGCTTAGTCCTTAAACATGTTCGCGATCAAATGATACGTTGTTACCAAGGACGACAACGTTTATCGAGCATAGGTCGTTGTGTGCCATATGGGTTGGTTGTCCTTATAACCAAAGAGTGTGGAGACACTCCTATGGCATACAGGTGAGATGTAATGGTACATCTGCACTGAACGTGACCAACTTCGGAGCTATTTCTGCTGTCAAGATTTGCTCCGATGGGATATGGGTATAAATATCCCTCCAACCTGAGACCGCCACGATGACTTGCAAGCAACTCACTGCACTTAGGCACTGGACTACCTAAATTTCTAATTCAATGACGGAAGGCTGCTGGGTGTAGTCAAGTACTTGACTTGTCGGTGCGTGTGTCAAGATGGGATTGACCACTCCAGTTTAGGAGCTGTGTACAGTCGTGTTTCAATTTAGCAAAATCTTGACCAGGGTAGTCCTAGTGAGGAGTCACAGGACTAATTGAGTTGAGCACGATTCGGATGATATCATCAGGGTTGACAGTTTAACCCTGAGTCATCCTAAACACAGGGGTCAAAAGGGATGAATTATACGGTAACCATATTCACGTAGGTTCTGAATGTTGCGATTGCGATTATTCGACCTATCCGATCATCGGGTACCATTGCTAGATGGTCACTTCGATTAGTACAGGAATTGGTTCCTGTGCTACCGGCTTAGGTTCGAACCTGTGGGGTCACACACATTAGTGGTTCCTTTCTGATCAGATGACTGATTATGAGTCTTATGTGTCTGGAACTCTATGATTGAGAATTAGGATTCTCTGATTATGAGTTCCACACATTTTGGGTACCGGGGTCAAAATTTTAAATTTTAAATTTTGAATTTGAAATTTGAACTCTTTGATCAGGGTTTCATATCGATGGTCTCTGATGCCTGATTGCCCATCGGATTTGGACTCAATATTTATGAAAGGTTTAATTAGTGATTTGATCGCTAATTAACTCAATTTGATTGAGTAATTATTTTTGGATCAAGTCCAATTGAATTGGATTCAGTTTGGATTGACCCGATTAGGTTAAATGTTGACCTAATCGCTAAGGTGGTTTAGTCCCTGATTTGATCAGGGGTTAGGTTTAGTTAATTTTTGATTTGATTAAGATTTTATTGAGCCTAATTAAGCCTAATTAAGTTAGATTTAATTTATTCTAATTGTGCTTAACCTATTTTGATTAGGTTGGCTCAATTAGGTTCAAACCACTTTGACTTTTCTCCCTGCGCCACCTCACTTCTTCTGTGCATATTTAAATTTACGAGAAGCAACTTCTCATGAATTTTCTCCACACAGAAGCCATCCCATGCCCACCCTTGTGCGCCAAATATCTAGATAAAAATAAGTTGGTTGGCCATTCAAATTCAAAAGAAAGTTTGAATTTGAATGAGCAACCAACTAATCCATGCGCCATGGTCTTATCTTGTGCGCCCCATATTTTACATGAAAAAATATTTCTCGTGTAAACTCTCTACGCACAAATCAACTCACGCCCCTTCTCTTCTCACGCACAAGTGGATAGGGATGAGTTGGTTTTGCATTTGAATTCAAATTTGATTTAAATTCAAATGTGTAACCACTTATCTTTATCCTCTCACGCGGATAAGACACGTTCGACATTGTTTTAAAAAGAGGAGAAAGGTGGAACGTGTGTAAAAATTTTAGGAGAGAAACTTTGGGGCGTGAGGAAAGTTTGTGCACAAGGTGAAGGTCCAAAACCTTCCGAGAGAAAAAGAAAGAAAAGAAAGAAAATTGAGCGCAGGGTTTCTAGTGTGTACCCTAGGGTTTCTACCTAGGGTTTGGGAAGTGAGATTGGTGTGCCACGAGTGTCGTGAGTCCACCAAATTTTAGGGAGAGATCCATCAGCCTCTCAAGCAATCGTGCAAACGATCCGAAGCATCCGAGGAGTCGGCACACATTGATCGAAGGAGTTCGATCAACATCTGCCATCAAAAGGGTGAAATCACGAACTAGCATTCGTGAGGAGCTGATCAGACGGGAGCTTCGTGTGGACGATCCGCAGAGGCCAGACATTTGTGTGGCTGTGACGTGATGATCAGAGCCTCCCAACGATGATCAGATTGCGGTGATCGACTACCCACAAAAGGTGATGTGTTCTGAATACAGTACTGTAAAAGGTTTACTGATTCAAATTTGAATTTCAAATTTAAATGCATGCTGTTGTATCATATTTAGATCCTAGTGTAGGATTAATTAGTATTAATTAATGAGATTAATTAATAATTTTGCTGTAAAATAGTAATTTTGAAAAAGTTTTAAAATTATCATTTTGCTTCTGCACTAAATTTTTGCTACACCGAGATCCCCTCCACGACCAGCCAGTTGATAGCTAAAGATATCAGAATGGATCTAGGGCAGTAGGCAGATAGAAATATTCTGCATAGAGTTCTAACTGATCAACCACAGCCTAAGGGATCACAAGGAAGTCATTCATTATATGACTCCATGTCCGAGTCATCCAGCCAAATGTTTGAGCGAGAAATACTGAGATGAGACCGATCACAGAGGGGCACTGAGGAAGCTAAAAAAGACAAAGAAAAAGAAACGACAGTTACAGTACCCTCGAGAGTGCAGGAGTCAGTTGACTTAGATTCAGAGACCAACGGCAGTGAGATGGTAGCAGTTATAGATCTGATGATCAGAAAGGGACTGGAGGATACGAGACTACTATTCATGAGATACGATCACAGGATGGTATTTGATTTACTTGTGAGTCACAATTTATACATGCCACACAAGATAGGGACCACGATGGACGACCTGATAGATCTTGTGTGGAGACGATTTCATATAGGCGACGGTCTCCTAGAGGTCGTCCAGTGCATGATACAACTATAAATGATCTTGCACGTGAAGTAGGATCCATGGATATATCTGGATCATCTCGTACTATAGATCCTATCGCCCACAGGTAGCTTATGATCCATATGGATATGATGTATCCGAGACATTGATTTCTAGTGGCTACTATCTTATACTGTCCGGAGCACCTTATAGATCAGATTTTGCTACTAATATATTTGGATGGACTCTTCCACAGCCATACCGTCATTCGGAGGATACCTCTCAGAGTCAGATAAGCGAGAGATCTGATATGTCATACTATCCAGAGAGGATACTTTATGAGGTGAATATTCAGGATTATAGTGCTACTTGGTTAGAGGGATGGACTGATGTTCTTTCAGAGCATGTAAATATCCGGATATCTACAAGTGATACAGACATTTGACGAGATATTAGATCAGTAGAAATCTTGAAGTTAGCATATTATTCTTTGTAATTTACACTTTAGATATATTTATTGTATTATTTTAGTCTTTTAAATTTATTTTTTTTATGATAAAATTGTTATATGACTTAAATAAATATTAATTTGGATATAAAGTAATTTAAAAAGTAATAATTTTTTTTCAATCAAATTCAACAAAAAAATCAAAAAAAAAAAAGATTAGTGTATCGAATCGGTACGCCATGATATACCATATGCGATATGCGGTACCGTACCGTATCACATCGGAATTGATACGGGACTCGGTATCGATTTTAAAATTTTTGATAAATTACCGTCACTAATAGCCATCGCTAAAGCTCTTTTGCTTGTAGTAGAAAGATGATCAAATATACCAACGTTCGCCTATTGCAATTTTTTCAGAACATATAATTTTTTTTGGGCCCTCTGTTTCTGTAACTTTTCAGAACCTATAAACCTTCTTATTTATTCTCTTTTCGATAAAGGACTGATGGCTATTCCTTAGCCTCCGTTATCATAAATTAAAAGGAGGAGGAGGAGGAGGAAGAAAGAAAGAAAGAGGATGGAGGGTAGACCTCGCTGCTCAGGGAATTTACACAAAAGTCCTATCACGGTACAATAGGGCCCTCTATATCTCTCTTCGATAAACGCCTCCAATTATTCCAACAACTCGATGCATTCCTGCGAACCTGATATTATACTTTGCTCTTGTTGGTGAACGCATGCTTGATGCGTTCTAGCCAAACACTCCAGGATATAGCCACGCATTCCTGGACACATTTTCGACATGTGGATGTGGAAAATGATCATTGCGTATTGTTTTGGATGGAGAATAAGACGAGTTATCCCCAAAAGTGGAGAATATCCTGCCAAGCACCCAAAAATTGGAGACAGAATGGGTTTATACCAGAGGAAAGAATAAGTAGCGATCAAATGTATAATTTTATTCCACAATTTACTCTTGAATAGACTTTTGCAGTGGGAATAGAAGAAAGCGAGAAGGTAATTTGGTCCGTGTGAAAATTCAAATTATTGCGAACTCGAATGCAATTTATTCTTTGCACCATATATCCCTTCAACTAAATGTCTAGGCTGCTCTTGAATGTCGAACAGTAGTCACCCCCTGAATAACTTTGATCATTGGTATTCGTCCCCTAACCAGCTAACCAACGGATAATTGAATTCATTGTTTGGTTGCCGCTCCCATGTTCGATAAGATTAGGCTTGTGGAAGAATGAAAACATAGAGAGAGAGAGAGAGCTACATTTGGAGACAGAATAGCTAGCCACCCCTTGAATTACTTTAACCAGTATTCACCCTCTAATCAGTTAACAACCAAAAGTTAATTCGTTTGTTTGGCTGATGCCCCCATGGTTAGTGGGATAAAGTTGTAGAAGAAGCGAAAAAGTAGCAAGAGAGAGCGCTTTGAATGGTTAGAGTTGTTTACCTGGCTCTAATAACTTCAGTCTCGTCAAGTACCTTTTTTAACTCGTTGGTGAAACATGTTGATTGATCACTTTCTAGTTATGTTTGGTTGGTTACTTAGATAACTTTATGCTATCAGCCCTCAACTAGCATACAAACATAACCCGAAAAGCCTCTATTTGCAGATGGAGTTCCTACTCCTCCAACAATACCTGAATAATTTGTTCTACCAAAAAAGAAAAAAAAAACTGAATAATTTTTTTTTTATCTACCTTAAAGTGATGCAGAATATGGTCCCCCTTGTTACACCCTTTTTATTTTGCAAACACCTTCCGATTTATAAGAGTCGGAGCACTTGACTGTGATCGGTTTACATAGATCCATGTTATAATTAAGAAATTATTGTTTTTAGAATTTTACGTAGTTGAGTACCATATTATAAAAAAATAAGATTCATTTTGAACGCTGAAATTAATAAGAGTATCATTAAAAATGTTTAATATTTATGAATTTCTCTTCTTTAACATGATTTAAACTTTTTCTTTATTAGATGTTTGTGGTTCAGCCAACCAAATACTTCCCAATAAAATAACAGACCTTCAAAAATATAAAAGCCCTCAAAAAGTTAAAATTGTGATCTCAAAATTTAAATTCTGCATGAAATTTTAATCATTCAAAACATCCGGGTAACACATGCAACAACAGCATCATAAATTCATCATAAACAAACCAAGCAACAACTCAAACCCACCAATTAATACCACCCTGCTAACCTCAAAAATCGAACAGCAATACCAGCCACTTAATTGCAAGCAAGGCATGAAATTCCCCTTAACCAGAACCAAAGAAATATTACAGAACATAAATACTAAGGAAGAAGAGGGAAGGGAAATCATAAACATATAGAATTACAAGCATATATAGCACCCATTAGCAGGTAGCCTAGCCAGCTCACAAATCAAACACCCGTTTGCCTGTGAATTTGACCTCGATGGGACTAACATTCTTCCCAATGGACCGGAAGTTCAGCCCCACGCCCTGCCTTCCCGGGTTGACCTTCTCCGGGTACACCCCGTCCTTGGGGTGCAGGTACTGCACCTCCCCGTTGGGGAACACCCGGTAGAACTGGTACTGGATCTTGTACTTGGACCGCAGCCTGGTGCCCAACGCCAAGCACTGCTCCTTGCGCGCCAGCTTCAACAGGTTCGGCCCCTGCCGCATGATGGCGGCGCCGCCCGTCGGCATCTCGAAGATCTGCTCCTTGGGGGAGTCCCACGTTATCACGTAGAACTCCTCCACCTGGGCCTTGCGGAGAAGGCCGCCGGTGCTGCCGCCGAAGATTGGGGACGGGGTGTTGGGGTCGAGCTGCGGCGGGGTGAAGCCGGCGGGGGCCTCTGTCTTTTCCTCGGTGGCCGAGACTTTGAAGGTGGCGTTGCGAGGGGTATTGGTGGAGAGAGTGAGGGGTCTCGGGGTGGCGGCGAAGGGGGAGTTAGTCCATGGGATGGCGGCGGAGCGGGGAGCTGCGGGCTTGGAGGCGGAGAGAGTGGGAGGGGTGAAGAGGGAGGCTTGGGTTGCCATGGCCATGGAGAAAGAGAGAAGAGAGAGAGATAGAGAGAGCTTTTGTTTGTTAGGATGGAGAGTGGAATGGAGTGCCGGGAATGGAGGAACGTGGTAAGGTTATGTGTGGAGAGGATGGGAATACTTGGGATGGGTGGTTGGGTGGGAAGTAGATAAGGTGATATGGATTGGACCAATGGGAAGGGGTGACTTTGATACGTTCTCTTGCCTGCACCACATTTGGACTTCGGCCTTCTCGTTTTACGTTTTCCTTCAGCGCATAGGTGGCAAAATATGATCCAATTTACCAATCCAATCCATATTTGATTCATCTTAAATAAATTTAAATTTGACTTAAATAAATCAATCTATTTAAATCATTTATTAAATAAATTAAATTTAATTTTAAAATTTTCAATTTGCCCAATATGTTTTAGCCGTTTATAATTTTTATTTAAAATATTTAGGCTATGGGTCCATGATAAAATTTGAGAGGCCCATTTGAAGATTCTTGTGGCTGCAAACCAGATTCACAAAATTTCAACACCCCGTTGCCCCGCTTCTGCACCTCATGCTTTTCCTCTTCTTTTTTCCAAAAAGCCCTAGAGCTTAAATTCTCACCGCCTCACTCTCCATCACCTCCCTCTTCCATACCGGCATGCCGAGGTTCGCGAGTTCCTCCACATCGTTGCCCCCACATCCACTCGGTCCCACCGACCACTCGCACCAATCACTGCCAGATCGAGCGATCAAGATCTGGTGGAACCTCAGAGCTTTTGACGGCAACGATGGCCCTCCTTCGCCTGTTCCTCTTCACGGTGGCGAATCTGGTCTCCTTCCGACCATCGACGGTGGAGATCCAAGTGAAAGAGGTTTGGATCACTCGATCTAGAAACTTCGGAGCTTTCGACGATGACGATGGCCCTCCTCCACCTATTCCTCCTCTCGCATTGGCACTTTTGGCCTCCTTCTGGCTATCGGCAATGGAGATCTGGGTGACGGAGGTTTGGATCGCTCGACCTGAGAATTTCGGAGCCTTTGATGGTGGCAATGGCCCTCCTTCGCCTGTTTCTCCTCGTGGTAGCGCTTCTAGCCTCCTTTTGATAGTCGGGGGTGGAGATTCGGATGATGGAGGTCTGATCTGATAGGCAAACCATCATCCCCTTTGATGAGTTCGGCTTCACCCACAACGGTGTTCTGGAGCTCAACGTCTTTGGGATCTCCTTCTCCAACTACTCCGAGAACCTCGAACTTAATGAGGGCGATCGGTTGGGTGGAGCTGGAGGCCGTTGAGAGCACGATGAGGACAGAGGTTGGAGAGGCGATCGGGTGGAGATGCAGCAAGGGCAAAGCTGTAGAACTCGGAGATGGAGAGGAGAGCAATTTTTTTATTTTTTATTTTAAAAATAGGTCATTAAATGGGTTGGATTTTTTTTAATGGGTTATAAAAAGATCGTAAACAGGTCAAATTAAAAAACCTGTTTATTAAGTAGGTTGGGTTTGGATTTTAAAAACTGACCTGTTTAAATAAATAGATCGAGTTTAAGTTCAGAATGTTTTAACTCGACCCAGATCTAACCTGGTCCATTTATATCCAATCTGACTCGATTACCACCCCTATTCCTTGGTTATCATATCTAGTGTTATTTGTTATTTAGAATTAGGGTTTTGCCACGATGCTTTAAAAGATATTTTGGTCTTCTTATTTTTTCTCTATTTCTGGCTGATAGATTAAATATGGACCACTCGGATTTCAGCTCGGTGGAGTACTCATGTGCATGGTTGGTGCGGTAAATATTTCAAAGATTAGGATTATTTTATACCATAATCAAATTATTTTTTTACAAAAGAATCTTTTCTTTCTCCATGGGTCGGAGGGTGAACATGGAGGAGCCGAAGACATCGGGGATTGGGGGGGCGGTAGCAGTAGTGTGAATGCGGAGGAGCCACGGGCACTGAGGTTGGGGGGCGACGATAGTGACATGGAGAAGCCGCAGGCCGCGGAGGGCCTCCGGGGGGGTGCGGGTTAGTAGTGGCACGAAGAAGCCAAGGACCGTGGAGGGGCGAGGGTTTGGAGGTGTGGCATAGAGAAGCTGTGGGCCACGGGGGATGTTGGAGGTGGGGTGGGGTGGTTGTGGTGATGCGGAGAAGCTATGGTGGGAGGGGTGCACATAGAGATGGGCAATGGATCGGGCCGCCCATGACACGGCCCAGTCTGGCACGAGATGGGTCATGCCAGTCACGATCCGTCAGCTACAGTACTGTACCGTACTTGACATGGCCCATAAAAAGAGGACCGGACTGGGCTAGGATTTTCTGGCCCGCAGTCCAGGCCCGGCACGGCCCATAAGGGTTTAGGCTGGCACGACTGTGAGTCAGGCACAGCACGGCCCGCGTGTCAGCTCGGCTCCTTTGAAACAGGTTGTTACATGGCATGGCCCATTTGGGGTGTTGGGTGTGGATGTGGGGTGCAGGTACAGCGACCGGAGGAGAGTAGAGGGGGTTTCGGGGGGACAGTCGTCCGTGTCGCACCCACCGCAGCCCCGCCCCACCGCCGTCTGTGCTGCATCCACCGTCCACCTCCGGTTCTATGCAACCACCACCTTTCCTCCCCTCCCCTCGGGCCCTGGTGTCCATCCGCACCAAAGCCGCCCCCCGAAACCCCCTCCACCCTCCCCTTCCTCTCCCCTTATGAGGCACCCGCCGCGGCTGTCCGTGCCGCACCCACCGTGGTCCCGCCCCACTATCATCCATGCCGCACCCACTGTCCCCCTCCGGCTCCGTGCGACCACCACCATCCCTCCCCTCCCCTCGAGCCCCGATGTCTGTCTGCGCCAAAGTCGCCCCCCTCGGAACCCCTTCCATCCTCTTCCGACCATTGCGCCCGCACCCAATAACCGTAACGAATCGAAATGGGCCGTGCCTGGCATGGCCCGTAGCAGCCAGAAACGGGCCATGCCTGACACGGTCCATTTGTAATTTTTTTTAAAAAAAAAGAGGCTCGCGGGCCAATAGGCCAACAGACCATGCCAAGCACGGCCCGCCATCTATCGGGCCTAGGGCCATACCGGGCTGGGGTCTGATACTAATCGTGCCGTGCCTAGCACAGCTTGTTTAGTAATGGGCGGTGCCTGGCACAGCCCGTTTAGCCTCAAGCAGGATGGGCCTGGGTCAGACTATGTCAGGTACGGCCCAGGGCCCTTCACTAGGCGCACAAGGTTGGGGGTGGGCATAGAGCACTCGCAGCCATCAGGGATGGGGTGTGGGGGGCACTGAGTAGCGACGGATGCAAAGTAGTCGTGGTCGTCGGGGGTGGGGGGAGGGGAGTTGGGGAGTGCAAAGCGGCAGCCGATGCCAGAGGAGGGGCGTGGAACCAAGAGCGGAGGAAGTATGGGCTGGGGGGGCTGCACGTATAGGAGTAGAGGAGGCTCCGGGGGTCGAGTGGTGGTGCGGAGAAGCTACGGGTGACATCGGGGGCCAGGGAGGTGGGGAGTTGGGCATGGTGAAGCCATTGGCAGAGAAAGAAGAAAGAAAATAATAATTATAATAATAAAATATTATTTTTAAAAAATAATAAAATATATAAAAAAATTAATATATAATATCAGTAATATTTTTTATAATAAAATATTATAAAAGAATATCATAATAAAATCTTTGAAATTATGGTTAAATGGGAATGCGGGCAACTAAAACTAGGTAGCAACAAAAGCCAAATTGGATCCCATCAAATTACTTGGTAGACAAAGAGCACGTTGCTTGATCACATCCAGCTCTATCTTTTGCTATCTCGTTGAGATCATGCTCATCAACCTTGGCTTGTAGTATCTAAGTTGCATTTGTCTACTATTTGGTTTTGATTAAAATTAAAAAGAAACATGGGACTCTATTTAAACGCAACCAGATAGGGCGCACACACACGTTACACGCAACATCTCCCCCTCAAGCACCATCTAGACCTTTCATGTGAAGGGATCTGACTGAAATGAGCCAAAATAATAGATATGAAGATTGGAATGAGTCAAGAAAATAATTAAATTAATTAAAAAAAATCTGGACACTATTTACTAAGTAGATGGAATATTTGGGTCGGCTGTAAATTAAAATTGTTTACAAGAGCTTCTACATACAAGAATTGTTTTGCATATGCACGCTTGTACAATTTGTAGACTTACGCACTGATTTGTTTGTTGAGCTGGCAGCGCGGCGCTGGTGCTAATTGATAGCTGTTTCGAATCTATTTGTTGCGGCTAATTTTCTCATCGTTTGATCGTCGGAGACGTGCATCTGCAAGAAAAATCCTCACTAATCGGAGATACCTCCGGCAGAGACCCTCCGATGCCCAAATCAGAGAGAAAATTAGGCAACAGTGGAAAAACTCAAGGACTCAGCGGGAGAGAGAGAGCTTACCAAAACTGTTGCCTTACTCCGTTTTATAGTAGAATACGATATGGTCCCACCATTAATGGTGTAGACAACTGGAGAGTTGTCAAATCGTCGGAGGCTATCAAATCATCGTGGGTTGTCAAGTCATTGGAATTAACCCATGTCCTTGGCAGGACAATGCCCCATGACGGTCGTACAGCATGTCCTTGGCAGGACAACAGCCCATAGCGGTTGTACGGCGTTTGGACGGGCCGGCCGACTATATATCGGTATTTGATTGCCGGAACATCGGGTGATGATTTGAAAACACTATCGGCTGATCTGGTGCCTTATGGAAGTCAAACGTCGACTGTCACCCCCGACGGTGAGTCGGTGATATGGATTCGGCCGTTCAGCCGGTTCGAAACAGTATTGATCAGTTTGACCGGCGTACATTTGGTCGGATATTGTCGGCAGTCATTGTCGGAGTCGTCTGTCCGTCCGGTGGGTAGAGTCGGACATCGGTCGGACCGTTCCGAGGATAAGTCGGTGTACAAGGGCCAGCCGGTATATCCCAACAATTGCCCCCCCACTCCTGAGTCTGATGTCACGTTGGCCTGTGCTTCCACGTGGGCGACGGCTTCGGGCGAAAGGATTGGTTTTCCATCACGTCATGCCCCGACTCTGACGACCGTAACAACAGACGATCCGGTATCAGACATCTCATCGAGAATGCAAACCGCCGTCGGTTAATTAATTCTGAGATGCGGTTTTTCCGCCACGTGTCAGGGGGCTATTGGGCCGGAACCGTTTGCGTGGATGGAGGCGACGTGGCTCGATCTGGGGCAGGTGCGTTGCACCGTCAGACCGAAGAAGGGCCCAGGCACTGCCACATGTCAACATCCGAGAAATCCTCGTTCGGCATGCTTTCATCTCGACCGTCGAAGGACCTTATATATATGCGGTCACTCATATCCAAAGCTTCACTTTTTACTGCCCTGTTTCTGACGCTGAGGCCCTGTCGAGTTGTCTCTCAATTCCAGGTAGTTGTTTCCATCCTCCCTCTTTGAAATCTCTTCTCAAAGCTTTTCATTCTTGTCCCCTTGCATCCTCACTCCCTTCGCATTTTCCTCTTTATTCTCTTTTCTTGGGGCTAGCGTTATGGTTAGAACTTCTCCTCGAGGAAGTCAATCGAAAAACCCGACCGATGATTCCCGATCGACCCCGGAGGTGGAGGCTTCTTCACTTTCGGGGCCGAACGTCGAACGGCTTAGGGAACAATATGGTATCCCGGAGCAGTTCCGACTTTTCGCCCCTGGGGCTGAGGGTCGGGTTAACAACCCGCCTCCAGATCAGGTGGCCTTTTATGTCGAGGACCTTTGGGCAGGTCTTCGCTTTTCGATTCTGGAGTTCGTCCGGAATGTCTTGGATTATTACGGGCTTTGCCCGACGCAACTGACACCGAACTCAGTTCGATTAATAATCAGCTTCGCTTTGTTGTGTGGGCTCTTGCCAACCTTTCCCCGCATCTCTCTCTTTCGGGCGTTCTTCGTCCTCCGACCTCACCCGAAAGCCCGAGGGTGATGGTTCTTTAATCTCCGAAAGGACCTTTCATTCATTACCAGTCTTCCATCATCGATCCACGGGTGGAAGAATCAATTTTTCTTCGCTTCTTCTTCGCTGCCCTAGGGGTTTCCTTCTCGCTGGGGTGACCCCCGAACTCAGCCGAACGAAAACAGTCGAATGGAGGCAGAAGATCGAGAGGACTTTCACCGACTGAAGGATGTGTCGGTGCTGAAGCAGAGAGAGCTCGTCACTGAGCAAGCTCTCTATAACGCCAGCCTAAGTTCGGTTCTCCGCTTAGGTACAGTTCGGTCTGTCAGTCATTTTTTGACTTTTTCATCCATCTTCGAACTTGAGCTAATCTTTCGTTGAAATTGCAGGCATGCCGTCGAGAGTAAGACTAATAGATGCCGACATTCGGCAGCACGCGGCGAGGAAGAGATCGGCGCCCGAGGCTGGACCATCGCGGTCACCCAAGAGGCCCCAAACATCATCCCCGACTGTCGTTGCGAGGGCGGCTGCACAGCCTGACACCAAACGAGCATCAGGCTTTGATCCGATCATCGCCTTATCAGCACCGGCGGTGCCACCCGAGGCACCGTCCGAGGAAGGGGTGACGGAGGGGGCAGTCGAAAAAGTATCGATGGTCCCGCCCATGGAAGAGGTTCGAGTCGAAGCACGTGAGCCCGAACGACCTGCGGTGGCTCCCGTCGCGCCCTTGGGAGGAACTCAGTCGAGTTTAAGCTTTTCATCCTTCTTCGATCTCCGAGCCTGGGTGACTGATCGGAGGAAGGCTCCGATGGCGCCAGCAGATGACTCAAGGTCGGCGGGCTGTGTCGCGTCGACTGACGTTCGGGTTCCCGAGGGATCATCGGCCCTGGCCAACCATAATTTGGCCAGGAGGTTGTGTCAGGCAACCATTTCCCAGCAGACCGGGAGCTCTTGAAGAGTCGGCTGGTGATCGAGATGCTCTCTTCATTCTACCCGACCATGATCGAGGTGAGTTCTTCTTCTTTTTCTTTTCTCTTCATTATTATTTTCATCATTTCATTTTTCTGACGACCGGCCTTCTACTTAAAGCTAATCTACATCATGTCTGAGTTGGAGGTCGGGTATCGAAGGTTTGGCGACATCCGGGCGGCCTGGAAGGATAAGGCCGAAATCGCCGAAGCCGAGAAGGCGACGCTGGTGGAACAGCTGAAGCTGTCGGTCGACCGTGAGGCCAGGCTCAAGAAGGAGACTTTTTGACTCAAGGATGGCCTGGCTGCCTCGGAGGCCGAACTTCAGTCGGCCCATGAGCAGGTCCAGTGCAAGACCCATTCCGTTCATCGGCTGCGGCGTGAGCGGGACGGGTGCATTAGGGACCTCAAAGTCGAGCGCGAACAACTTCGGGTCAGTCTGAAAAATCTGGCTAAGGCTGCGGAGAACCTGTCCTCCACCCAAGCCGACACCGACATAGCGAAAGCAGAGGCGGAGTCGGCTAAAGAGGCACTGAGCCGGGTGGTGGAGGACTTTCACGGCTCAGACGAGTACCGGAAGGAGCTTCTTGAGAGCGGCTTCACCTTCTACCGAGTGGGGTATGAGGACGCTCAGGATGCAATTCAGAGGCTGCACCCGGAACTCGACCTAAGCAGCATCGCCCCTCCGAGGTCGGAGGACCAAGCCACAGAGGAGGAGGCCGACCCAATACCGGAGGATCAGACGGCTGCAGAGGAGGCCATCCCAGGGCCGGTGAAACGAGCTACCGAAGGTGAGGCGGCTCCAACCTTCGATCCCACTTCAACCCGTGCGGGTACATCGATCGCTCCTGAACTCTTCCTGGTGCAAGAAGTCGATTCCGACGAGTAGTCGGAGTATCTGCTCTGTTGTTTTCATTTTGTTTTTGTTTCATCTTTGATACTTGTAATCGGGCTTCGGCTTAATTTTGTAAGTCTAACTTCAACTCAATGAAATCGAAAACTTTTCAAATTTTTCCCTGCATGCGGTTCAAAGTGTATGTCTCGCCGAGACATCCCCGAGTGTATGGTCGTAGCTCCGACATACCTCGTTAGGACGTTCGGTAGGATCCAGCGCAGTTGATCAAGGTAGTCAGTAGCGTGCACCATGCTAAGGGCAGAGCAAGCCCTGATCGCAGGCCGACATCCCAACTGTCATATAGATAGCGTAGGATCCGATGGACGAGAGCCATCCCGACTGTAGGTCGAGCGTTCATCGCCCGGACCTTGGTCGGGCGTGCACGTCAGGCCGGGTGTCGGCCAATCTCCGAACGTAGCTCGTTGACACGATCATTTCGTAGAATCTGATAGTCGAGTAGTGTCCGACGTATTTGGTTAGGATAACGATGACAAGTCGAATATCTGTTGCTCGACCCTTGGTCGGGCATATACGTCGTGACGTATGATAAATGGTGGCAAGCCGAATATCCTTCGACCGATCGTGACCAAGTCAGTATGTTGCAAGTGCGACCGTGGTCGTCTTGGTGTTTTGTCTTTCTTAGCCGAAGCTAAGTCGGTAAGTTAGCCAGTTGTGTTGATCGAGAGTCAACTGTGGAAGGAGCGCGGCCTTAGCTTAGAGGGGTTTCATCGCCAGTGTTGGCCTTCCGTTAGTGTAGGCAGAATGGTTCTCGTAAGAGTTCGATGTGTCATCGACGATCGGGCCGTAGGTTCCCGACGAAATGTTGGGCCCAAGTCAGGGCTCGTACTTCTGACGAGGGCCGACCCACGGTGGAGAGTCAAACTTTGTAGACTCTGGGATTTTGAAATTGAGTTGTATTCCGAACAAGGGTATACAGAATTCACTGATGGTACAATTTCAGATTGTCAGCATTCCAAGTCCAGAGAATGGCCATCGCTTCCAGGGTCTCAAGTCGGTAGGTGCTCGGCCTGCAGGTGTCCGCTATCTTGTAGGGTCCTTCTTAGTTCGAAGATAGTTTCCCTTGATCCTGAGGCTTCGAGACATCCGCCTTCCTTAAAACCAGGTCTCCAGGCCTGAAAAACTTTGGCTTAACTTTAGCATTGTAGTATCGGACCGCTCTTTGTTGGTAGGAAGCCATGCGGAGTTGAGCCTCGCGTCGAAGCTTGGGTAGGAGGTCCAAGTCAGCTCTCCGACACTCAGAGTTGCCTGGTTCACAGTACTGCTCAACTCTAGTCGATGGCAGTCCGATCTCGAGTGGGATCATTGCCTCTGTCCCATAGACCAAATTGAAAAGAGATTCTCCAATCGGGACACGGGGTGTCGTTCGGTATGCCCACAGGACCGAGTGCAATTCCTCGACCCAGAGGCTCCTGGCTTCATTTAATCGAGTCTTCAATCCATGCAGAATGGTTCGATTGGTTACTTCGACTTCCCCATTGAACTATGGATGTCCGATCGAGGTCAGCTTGTGCATGATATGAAAACTTGCACAGAACTCCCTGAAGCTTTAGTTATCGAACTGTCGTCCATTGTCAGTGATGATAGTGTGTGGCAGTCCGAATCTGAAGATAATGGACTTCTGGATAAAGTCTTCCATCTTACGCTCAGTGATTTGCGCCAGGGGTTCGGCCTCCACCCACTTGGTAAAGTAGTCGATTGCGACGACTATGAACTTTCTTTGGCCAGATGCCGGAGGGAAAGGGCCGAGTACGTCGATTCTCCATTGGGCGAAGGGCCATGGGGCGACAATGGAAGTCAGCTGGTTGGCGGATCGATGTTGTATGTTGGCATACTTTTGACACGGCTCACACCTCTAAACCAAATCAGCCGCATCTTTTTTCATGGTGGGCTAGTAGTAACCTTGCCGTAGGACTTTGTAGGTCAGGGATTTGCCCCCCAGGTATCTTCCGCAGATCCCTTCATGCATCTCTCTGAGTGCATAGTCCGCATTCATCGGTCTCAGGCACTTTAGCAAGGGAAGGGAGAACGATCTTTTGTAGAGTCGCCTGTCCATCATTACATATTGGGAGGCCATCTATCGAAGTTGCTTGGCTTCCGCGGGGTCTTCAGGGCTGATTCCATCAATCAGATACTGAACGATCGGATCCATCCAGCTTGGCTCGATCATCAGTTGTAGCACCTCCTCAGCCTTGTCGATGCTCGGTTGCTCGAGACTCTCTACGAGTGTCCGGTCCAAAGCACCGTAGGTGGATGTCGCAAGCCTAGAGAGTACGTCGGCCCGAGCATTCTCCGTCCTGAAAATATGGGAGATCTCAAAATACTTGAGGTGCGCCACGAGATCTCTCACCTTTTGAAAATATCTCGCCATGGTCGGATCCCGTGCTTCGAATTCGCCTCTGACTTACCCTACAATCAGCTGGAAGTCGGAGAAGACTCTGAGGCTGTCGATCCCGAGCTCCTTCACCACTCTCAAGCCAGCGAGAAGCGCTTCATACTCAGCTTTATTATTGGAGGCTTTGAAGTTAAATCGGTGGGCGTACTCGATAACTACTCCCTTCGAGTTAGTGAGCAGGAATCTGGCCCCGCTCCCTTAAGCATTGGAAGCTCCATCTATGTGTAATACCCAGGTTGACCCGGGGTTATATTCAGAGGTCGCAGCTTCTTTGGAGCTCCCGTCTTCCGACATTTGGTCGGTTGTCTGGTATTCCGCAACAAAGTCGGTCAGGACTTGGACTTTCAAAGCAGGTCACGGTCGGTACTAGATGTCAAACTCGCTCAGCTTCACCGTCCATTTCGCCAGTCGTCCTGATGTGTCGGGGTGATGCAAGATCGCCCTCTGGGGTTGGTCGGTGAGGACCACGATGGCGTGCACTTGAAAATACGGACGGAGTCATTGCGCTGATATGACCAAGGCAAATATCATCTTCTCCGCTCTTGAGTACCGAGTTTCGACTTCATGGAGCACTTTGCTGGTATAATATATGGGTCGGTGAATCCAGCTCTCATTCTCCCAGACGAGTACCGAACTAACCGCCTCTAAGGTGGTAGCCAAGTAAAGGTACAATATTTCTCCGACCTCTGGCTTCACAAGTAGGGGTGGAGAAGTCAGATATTTTTTTAAATCTTCGAAGGCTTGCCGGCACTCGTTCGGCCAAGAGAAGTCCTTTGTCTGCCTCAGGATTTTGAAGAATGGGAGGCATCTCTCAGCCGATCGAAAAATGAATCGGCTGAGTGCGATGATCCTTCTATTGAGCTACTATACTTTTTTTTTGGTGTTCGGATGCCGCATGTCGATAATCGCCTTTATCTTCTCGGGGTTGGCCTTAATTCTGCGTTGAGAAATGAAAAACTCGAGGAACTTCTCCGAAGTCACCCCGAAGGCACACTTGGTCGGATTTAGCTTCATCCGATGTCGTTGAAGAGTACGAAAAGTTTCTTCCAAGTCTTGAACATGATCTGAAGCCTGTGCACTCTTCACCAGCATGTCGTCCACGTACACCTCCATATTGTGCCCGATTTGGGCTTTGAAGATATTATTGACGAGGCACTGGTAGGTGGCTCCGACATTCTTCAGACCGAAGGACATCACTCTGTAATAGTAAAGGCCCTTGGCGATCACAAAGGCCTTATGCTCTTCATCCTCGGGCGCCATCCAGATCTGGTTATATCCGGCAAAGGCATCCATGAAGCTGAGCAGTCGATGATCGGACGTTGCATCTACCAGTTGGTCGATCTTCGACAGAGGAAAGCTGTCCTTCGGGCAGGCTCGATTCAGGTCGGTGTAGTCGATACAGATCCCCCACTTTTCGTTGGCTTTCTTCACCATGACAACATTGGCAAGTCAGTCGGGATATGTAGTTTCTCTGATGAAGCCCGTCTCGAGTAGTTTGTCTACTTCCTCATCGATGGCCTTCTGTCTTTCGGGGGTGAAAGATCGTTTCTTTTGTCTCACCGGCCTCATACCAGGGGTGATGTTGAGTCGGTGAGTCATTATTTTCGGAGGGATGCCGGACATATCCGCTGCCGACCAGGCGAATATATCAGCGTTGGCCTTCAATAGCTCTATCAGCTACTGTCGCTCTGGGTCGGACAACTGCGATCCGACCTAGACCATCCGTTCAGGATTCTTTGCCATCAGGATGGAAATTAGCTGGTTCACCCTGTTCCTCCTCTTTCCGTTGGTCCAACTTGTCGACCGACAGAAAATCTTTTGATTTATTATTTTGAGTTGAGATTTGGAAGCATCGTCGAGCGAGCTGTTGATCTCCGCATATTTTTTCAGCTCCATTTTTAGTCGGCAACCGAACCAGCAAGTGATATATCGAGACTATCGCTCTGAGAGCATTTAGATCGGATCTTCCAAGTATGGTGTTGTAGATCGAAGGTACTCGGACGATCGTGAAAGTCATGTAGATGGTACTTTATCGTGGCTCGGCCCCAGCTGTCACAAGAAGAGCAATTTCTCCTTCCACTGCGATGGCCTCCCCAGTGAAGCCTACTAGGGGTGCAGACACTCTCCTGAGTCGGTCGACAGTCGCATTCGGAAGAAGGTTGAGTAAAATAAAATGTTAGTCGAACTTTCATTATCAACAAGAATTCTTTTTACATCATAATTCGCTATTATTGTCGAGACAACAACAGCATCATCATGGGGAGTTTGAATTCCCCAAGCATCTTCATCCGTAAAAATGATTACATTATCCTGGCGTGGCCTCTTCGTCGACTCTCCTTTAGCAGTCGTTCCTCGGTCCAATCGTTTGGAGATCATGTTGATGACTCCAGCAGTAGGCTGATTGTTCGCTGCCTCTTCAGTCGGTTGGGGTAGTCGGTCGGGAAGGGGTCGAGTCGGCAGGTCCCTTCAATACTTTTCGAGATACCCTCATCGTATAAGGGCCTCTATTTCATCCTTAAGTTGGATGCATTACTCGGTGTTGTGACCATGGCCCCGATGGAATCGGCAGTATTTTCTTCGATCGCGGCCCTTTGCCTTCAGAGGCGGAGGCCGTCGTAGATATTCCTCTCCTTCGATCTCCATCAGGATCTGCGCACGAGGAGTAGAGAGAGGGGTATAGGAGTCATACCTGTGATGCATCAGTCTCGGACTCCGTCGTCGGGGCGATCTCGGGCTCCGTCATCAGGGCGAGACCCGTTTATCGATCGAGGGCCTGCTGGGTTCAGCAGGAGCCTGATTTTTCTTCCACTTCTCCTTCTGGCCCGTGCTTTCGATCAGGCACCGATCGGAAGCTCCTTCGTCCACGCGCATGTATTTGTACGTGCGCTCCAGCAATTTGACATATGTCCGGAGGAGGGTCTTGTCCAAGAAATATGTGAATCGGGACCCCCTTAGCCCCCTCTTCATGGTCGAGATAGCCATATCTTCGTTGAGGTCCCGAACCTCAAGTGTGGCCGCATTGAATCGGGTCACAAAGTGTCGGAGTGTCTCATTTTCTCCTTGCTTGAGGGAGAAAAGACTGTCTGAGATTTGCGGCAGTTTCCGACTGGTGCTGAAATGGACCACGAAAGAATGCTCGAGCTGTCCGAAAGAGTGGATACCTCCTGAGCGAAGACCGGAGAACCAGGCCCTGGCAGCTTTACGAAGTATGGCGGGGAAGTCGATGCAAAGGAGGGCATCAGTTGCCCCTTGAATTGTCATGAGAGCCTTGTAGCTCTCTAGATGGTCAACTGGATCGGTGGAGCTGTCATAAGGCTCCACATGAGGCATCTTGAACCGACTAGAGATTGGTTCATCGAGGATAAATCGAGAGAGAGGTTGGGTGGTCCGAAAGTCGACGTCGTTTGAAGACTTCTGACCATCCGCCTGGAGCTGGACAAATCGACGGTCGATTTCTTCGAACTTACGTTCATAGTCATCCAACTGTCGGTGTTGAGAAATCCCAAGGATCGAACCTTCCGACGAATTTGAGAGTAAGGCGGACGGTGTTCGCAGTCGCTTCTCCTTCCTCGCTCGCTCCAGTTGGGAAGGAGAGGGACGCCGAGACCGGTGGGTGTCACGCCGTGGTCGCCTCCTCCCTTCTCGGTGGGAGTGCTAAGATGGCTACTCTTGAGGAAGAGACGGAAGTTGATGCGGGCGTCAGCTGCTGCTTCTGGACGGCATCAGGTGCACCGCCGATTGTTCCACTGGCAGTTGCGGTAACTGGGTCGGTTGTTGTTGGAGGTTTTTGACCGCGTCCGTCAGAACAGTCATTTGCCGCACGATCGCCGCAATCTGTGCCTCCGTGGTCACCATCGGATGCGGAGAGCTGGGTTCCGCCATGGAGGGTAAAGGAGGGGCCTCTTCCCGATGGGAAGAGTGCCTCTCCGATCCGGTAGCTCTCGATTGCTTAGCCCTGGTCTTTGTCATCTCGAGAGATTTTTCAAGCTCTATGGAGCTCGCTGTCTTACCTCCATTGACCCCCCTTTCTGGCGTGCCAAATCTGTTGCGGCCAATCCCCTCGTCGCCTGATCGCCGGGGACACGCATCTGCAAGGAAAGTCCTTATTGACTGGAGATACCTCCGACGGGGACCCTCCGACGCTCAAGTCAGAGAGGAGACTAGGCAACAGTGGAAAAACCCAGGGGCTCAGTGGGAGAGAGAGAGCTTACCAAAACTGTTGCCTTACCCCATTTTATAGTAGAATACGGTATGGTCCCGCCATTAATGGTGTAGACAACTGGAGAGTTATCAACTCGTCGGGGGCTATCAAATCATCGTAGGTTGTCAAGTCATTGGAATTAACCCATGTCCTTGGCAGGACAATGCCCCATGGCGGTCGTACAGCATGTCCTTGGCAGGACAACAGCCCATAGCGGTTGTACGGTGTTTGGACGGGCTGGCCAACTATATGTCGGTATTTGGTTGCCGGGATGTTGGGTGATGACTCGAAAACACCATCGGCTGATCTGGTGCCTTGTAGAAGTCGGACGTCGACTGTCACCCCCGACGGTGAGTCGGTGATATGGGTTCGGCCGGTTGGAAACAGCATTGGTCTGTTTGGCCGGCATACCTTTGATCGGATATTATCGACAGTCATTGTCGGAGTCATATGTTCGTCCAGTGGGTAGAGTCGGACGTCGGTCGGACCGTTCCGAGGATAAGTCGGCATACAGGGGCCAGCCGGTATATCCCAGTACTACTAATTATTGGTTGGCTGATGGATCACCGTAAAACAATACATTTGAAAGCCCATCTGCTTCTCCATGACATCGAGAGCTTTTTTATTTTTTCATCATAATATTTATTTGATATATTTTTGAGAAGACAAATAATACGGTAGATTGAATTGTATTTTTTGCTACTGAGCATCCTAAAGATTGAATCTGACGCCAGAACAACGCTTGTCCATGGATTATATAGGATATTTTATTTTTTAATTTTTTTAATTATATTTATATTAAAAAAATATGATCCTTCGTTTGTATCAGCAAAAAAAAAAAAAAAAAACAATGCACGTAAATGCATGTGTATCATGCACTTCCCCGTTTTATCAGTTTTTGTGCGTGTGCTGCTATTGGCTTGGTCCACCAGACATGGCCTCTACAGATTAGGCGGTGTGGAAGGCCCACATCTGCTTTTATCTCCGCAGCATCACCCGGATGAACTAATGGATCACCGTTCGGTGTTCGCCGCCGCCGCCGCCACTGTGTCGGTGTCATCTTCCTTGGTGTTTAGATCTCCCTTCCCCGTTCATATCCAATGACAGCGCAATGCCGGAGAGAACCAAGTAGCTTTGACGTCTCTCGAGCCGCGGTTGGCAAGAGGTAGTGAGTTGGCAACGAAGAGGGGGCCGAGTGCTGTTGCTTCCTCACATCGGCGGCAAAGGTGATGGGTGGTAGTTGCGAGAAGGCGAAGACTAAATGGTGGTTGTGGGTGAAAATATCGTAAAGTGCTTTAAGTGGGGAAATGCATTAACTAAGGTTATATATGATTGTAGTTACTGTGTTTACGCCTGCATTCCTCCTATTTGGTTTAGTGGATTTGTAGTTGCAGTAAAATAAAATTTTATTTGTAACTGTGTTCGATGATAATATAACAAAGTAATTATGTCTTCACCAACTACTATCTTGGTTGGAACTTAAATTCATCACAAAAATGCCTCTAAAATCTATTTTATTAATTACAATTTGCATTTATAGTCACTGGCTGTAAAATAAAATAATGTCAAAATACTTTCAAATGCTGTTTGACTTGCAGTATTTTGGTTAACTGACAACAATCTAAATACTTGAAATTTGAAGAGGTCCATTTCCTGTAATTTCCACCCTAAATATTGTTGATGTGATTGTGCCAGATGCACTCATGCCATGTCAGCACATAAATTATTCATAATTAAAAAGATTGTTCGTGGGAGCATCACTCTTGTATATACACAACATGATAAGAACACATCCCATGATAGAAAGTCAAAATGATAGTTAATAATAAATAAATTAGTAAATGATAAGATACTTCCAAAAGAATATTCTTGCAGGGTCAGATGCCTAAAAAAGTGCCAATATATGCCAAGCAAGCATCTAAAGTCCTCATCGACGGAAGGGCTGACCAAGCATGTGCAGCAATGCATACACAGACGTAGGAATTGAGCAATACATATGGTATGTTAATACTAAAAGTTATTTGTATATGTTAGAGGAGTGTTTGGTTGGAGAAAATTGAGCATAGAATGAGAATGAAAATGGACAACTCTCGCTCCGAGAATTTGATTGAAAAAGTCTCATTTCAATTCCCATTTAAAGATAAAATGATAATAATCTAATCTTCTTAAAATCGAATTCTGACTCTTTTCTAAGAATTCAAATCTTCACTCTGATTCTAATTCAAATTTTGATTTTGATCACAAACTAAAAACTTAAGGTGTATGGCCATTTTGATTTTCATTTCAATCTATTTTGATTTCGATTTGAGCTTTGATAACGAACCTAACATCCCTCTAGATTTACTCATTATGAAGCCAACCACCCTAATTGTTTAACCACATAATGCCTAAGGAGACAATGTGATCTATTTTTGATTTTTTGCTTTATTATCTCTACTTCTTTCACTTGATTGAGACATAGGTTGTTCCTTTTTGAGAGATTTGAAGTGAAGTTTCAACTCCCACTATACAAAAAAAAAAAAAAAAGATAAAAAAAAAAACAAAAACAGAAACAGAAACAGAAACAAAAACAAAACAAAAACAGAAAGAAGAAGAAGAAGTAACGTTTGGTTGCAAGATACCTGGGGTTGGAGGTGGATTATCTTGTTAAACTTCACCAATCTGTACTTTTTGGATGGATTGAAGCTATTTGATCAATGGCCCAAAAAACAGTAATTATTTTTATCTTACTTTTTCACTTTTTTCCTTAACCTAACCCACCATCCTGGAAACTTTAACCAAACAGAGATTTAATTAATCCAAAAATAAAATTTTATTTTTATCTTAAGTAAATATGGCCTAAGAATTTCTTTTGAGAGCTCTTCCAAGGTATTGATTCTAGAGAAATTCTTTGTGCACCACGGGTGGTGTAGAAAATCCGACATTGAGCGCACCATCTTATCTGATTGGTCCACATAGTCACCATTTTTCAATACACATTTAATATTATAATTTTATATTTTTGTTTAAAATTTTGAATCATGAAAATATCACTGCTCTTTGAAAAAAATTATGACATCTTATATTCATATTATGACATCATAAATGTAAAAAATCATAATTTGACGCATAATATAAAAATATGCTACAAGATATCATAATTTTTTTCAAAGAGCAGAGGTATTTTCGTCATTCAAAATTTTTAAACGAAAAAGCAGAACTGCAAGCATTAAATACGCATTGAAAAAGTGGTTGAACAAAAATATCTTTTCATATTATAACATCCTAAGCCATATTTTGACATCGTTATACAGGAAATTATAATTTGATACATGATGTCATAATTTTTTTCAAAGAAGAAGGGTATTTTTATCATTCAAAATTTCAAACGAAAAAGTAAAACTGCAGGCATTAAATATGCATTGAAAAGTGGTTTGACAAAAATGCCGCTCCCATATTATGACATACTGGATCAAATTATAACTTTTTGTGCATGAAAAGTTATAATTTTTTCACAAAATGTCATAATAAGCCACAAAATATCATAATTTTTTTCAAAGAGAAGGGATATTTTCGTCATTAAAAATTTTCAACAAAAAAATAAAATTACAGGCATTAAATGTGCATTGAAAAGTGGTGGCTATGTGGACTAATCAAGCATGATGGTGCACTCTGTGTCGAATTGTCTACAACACCCACGATCCACAAAGAATTTCCCATTAATTTTATTCAAAATGAATTTGATTCGTAATTGAAATCAAAATAAAAAAAAATGGCCATATCCTCCAATGTATTTGGTTTATAACTAGTATTGGATTCAGGGATTGGCAGAGATATGAGAAAATACATTGTTGATACCCATATCTTTTTTTTTTTTTGAGAAATATAATGGGATCATCACCATTCAAAACTAAGAGACAGGTGCCAATTAGTTGGCCCTCTAAAGTCTAATTAGCGAGCCAATGAACTTCAAGAAAGAGAACTAGTTAGCCTTAGAAGAATATATATCACAACCTAAAATCTCATCCAAAAAAATTAACCGAAAAATATTATTTAGACTCTTTGGCTGCTATACTGTATGGCTTTTCGATAGCGGTTATGACATCCTATTGTCCATCTATGAGATTCTGTTGCTTTCTTTATGACTTTCCGTCGCAGCGACAGATCAAAAAAGCTTCAGGATGTCATACAAAAGTAAAAAGATATTGCAACAGCCATCTAGAGATCATGTTCGTCGATTAGAAAATCATAGAATGGCAAAGGAAGGCTTCGATGTTGCTGGCTATTATGCTGTATGACTTTTCGAATATGGTTATAACATTTTGTTGCCCGTCTATAACGTTCTGTTGCTTCCTTTATGACTTCTCCTCATAGCGACAAGTCAAAGAAGCTTCTGGATGTTATGCAAAGATAATAGGATGTCGTAACAGCCATCAGAAGATCATGATCGTTAGCTAGAAAGTTATAGAATGGCAGAGAAAGGCTTCGATGTTGCTGCTGCTCTGCTATATAACTTTCTGATTGCGATTATGATATTCTGTTGCCCGAGTATGACTTTCTGTATCTCCAAATTTACTTTCCATTACACTAACATGAAGAAAGAGGTCAAAAAAAAGCCCACCTAATGCATTAATTAATTTCATTTAATTACCGCATAGCAAAGCTACTATGATAAAGAAATTTTAAAGATGAAAAAAGAAAATATAATTGGAAAGATAAATCTAATGGGTATAACATGTTGTCTTAAAAAAATTGATGCAGGTTAATGCATGCAACAATCTCGGACATACAATGCTGGCTGCGGGAGAAACCTTGGATAATCAGGGGCTAGGGCAGCAAGAGAATGAATTGAGGGAGAAGAGAAAATAAAAATATTTGTAATGATCGTATATAAAAAAATAAAAAAAAAATATTTTGGAGAAAAAATATTTTTATTGTATAAAATTTTTAAAAAATTAACCTTATATGTATTAACTCTCTGTCACGTGTGCCTCCGTGCACTCCGAGAATATTTTGTCTTATTAAATTTGGCGTCAGACTACTAAGATGACAGTTACGGGGTGCGCTCGTTTCGTGCTACGTGGATCAAGCGGCGATCGCAGCGTGCTTCAAGTCATTTTCTTTTGCAAAGCACGCGGTGCACCAAGAATTACTCTACTAACTAAAACATGCATAGTACCAATGGAACTGTGTCAGATGTCAAATTAAAAAAAAAAAAAAAAAAAAGGAGCAATGCTGCAAAGTTAAATAGAAAACATCCAGGTACTGAAATTGATATGAAGTGTATAATTGAATTAGCTAAGAGTGATTCTGTTGATATAAGTGAAAATTATCACTTTTGTTTTGGATTAGTCGGTGATAATTATTAAATGGAACCGGGATTGTTGAATCCAGCTCAAGTACTCCTGTTTTATCTTTTATTCAGGAGGGGAATATCTATATGCTAAGGTGGAACAAAACTTGATTCTTTTCAGATTTCAAGTTGAATTTTATGAGATCAAATAACAAAGAGCTAGCTATAATGGAGAGAATGGCTACCTAGGCTGCTATAGATCAACTGATGCTTCTGTGGTGGTTAACAAAAAAGTGAACCCAAATCCTTGAGAAGAGGAAAACACTAGCTCTTTTTTCTTTTTGATGGGGGTTATTCGGGAGATATAACAAATGAAATTTCTAAGGTTGCATTTGGTAGCAGGCAATCTATCCAGATTGCCAGTAATTTAAATTAGGCCCACTGGATAACTATGTTTGGTATTCATTTTTAATGGCAATCTATCTTGCATTGGTAATTTGGATAGCCTCTCACGAGGCAATCCAAATTGCTTGAGCAATGGGTGGTTATCCAGATTATCGAAGATGTGGTAATTTGATAATAAATTTTTTAGACAAAATTACCCCTGTCCTCTTCTCCATGTGCTGTTCCTCTTCTCCTCTCACGGTGCTTACCCTCCTCCCATGTCGTCGGTGAGCTACCCCCTCTCCTCCTCCACCGTCCTCTCAGTGCCCCCTCCCCCCGGCCCCGCCACCATCCTCTCAAGCTCCCCTCTTCTCCGCCACCGTCTTCTCAGACCCCACCCCCTCCACCACCGTCCTCTCAATGCCCCTTCCCCCCCAACCCCGTCTAGGAGCACGGCGACGGTGCCGCCGCCATCAGCCTCGACCTCGAGGTTGCCGCACGGCACACTAGTGGGCGGCACGTGTGCAATGTCCCGAATGAGAGGTCGGCAGCGGAGTACGAGAAGGTGATGTGGATAGCAAGGCTGCCAGCAGCGGAGCAGGGGGTGGTGGTTGGGGAGGCGGAGGAGGTGATGGGAGAGCTGGAGGGGGTGGACTTCATGATGGTGGAATGGCGGCCGAGGGATCTGGCAAAGGTGCTAAAAGTAGCAAAGGCGGGGTCGAGGGGGATGATGGTGGTGAGGAAGGGCATCGGGAGGAGGCGGAGCGAAGCGGTGGCGATGGCAATAGGGATGAGGGTAGTGAGGCCAAGGTGCGGTGCCAGATGCGCAACAGTCGGGGATGGTGTCGGAGGCGCGACGGTCAAGGGTGGGGGGAAGAGGATCGGGGTGTGGCGTACAGGGGAAGGAAAAGGAAAATAATAATAATAATAATAATAATAATAAGTATTAAAAAATAATAAATTTTTTCATATAATAAATTTTATCATTAAAAAATTAAATAAATAGTTTAAAATGTTAAACTAATATTTGATTTAAGAGTATTTTGAGAATTTGATAATATATTACCAGTAATATGATTGTTATACCAAATATATCAATCAAGATTTTCAATAATTTTACTGCAATATTATCTACATGTATTAAATACAGAAATCAACATTACTGGCAATCTATCTAGATTGCGGATAATTCAGATTATCACTGTCTGGCAATATACCAAATACAACCTAAGAATCCGTGACAAAAGAAAAAGAGGTTCAATACCCATGTTTAATCTGATATTTGACTGTTTCATGAGTAAATAAAAACTCGAGTTGTATTGTCTGCCAATCACATGGTGTATCTTAAACAATTCTAGGTGCTCTGGCTGAAGCTTGACCATCCAATATTAGCTAGCTGAACCGGTGACACCTTAACAAGATGGCTGATTTGATGTCGGGTCATGATTTTGTAGCCATGCTTCTGCAGTCATATCTATTGTGGGTATTATTTGGGTGAAAGCTGGTCTGACATATTTTCTTGCGGTTTGGTGTGTGTGGTGGGGGGCGTATTTGGACACCAGAATGGAACAAATTATGGGATTACGTGCGTTTTAATTCTGTGGAGGTTGACTTTTAGGATTTGAATGAATTACTTTAGAAGGATTCTTCGATATAATAGGCTTATTTGATGACGCGGCTTAGATGGAAAGATGAGTCTAGTTTGGATTGTGATTCAAGCGAAGACTTACAGTGCATTCAATCCGAGTCATTTAAATGGTTTTAGTTTCAATAAGAATAAGCCAAATTACACACGAGCTGGATTTGTTGTGAATTTACTTAGGGATTTTTGTGCGTCTCAAATAAATTTAGTTTACTTTAACTAAATAAAATAAAATTTAGTGAATAATATGTAATGAATAACCTACTAGTATTTATAGCTTGGTGAAGTGGAGTTAGGCCTAGGAATAGAGGAGTCTGCTTTAGCTGAAAACTTGGCTGACCAAATAAATTTTTCTTGATTTGGATAAATTTCCCAGTGTAAATCACATTCTTCATTATAACCTGCCACAAAATAAAGCTATTTCAGAAGCCCTCAACCTTAGAGAGCTTTTTGTTGTTGCTTTCGTAAATGATAACATTTTATTGGCTAGTTATCATTAATATAAATTAGAAAACTTAGGCTTTATGCTTGAATAAGTTAAACATTCATCTCCTTCCTCATATCATGGCTGTTATCTGGGATTTTCAAGGGATGTCTCTCCATCATTTGTCTCTCAATGATTAAAGAGCATGTCAATTATCAGGATAACTTTCTGGGCAGTTCAGTTTCTTAGCCACCCTTCATACCTAAATTGAGTACTTCATTTTCTTTGCTAAATGTCTTCAACTAGTGGCAGGAGTTCTCTTTTGTCCCCAAAATTAGATTTTCTTAGTAGTATCAGCCTCCTTGGAATACTGAGATCTCATGGGCATGGACATCGATATGATGTCTAGAGCTGGAAATGTACGTGTATGGCTTAGAAACTTTGTTTACTGTATACTATAATGAAATCTTGTGCGACACAAATACTGAAAATGACCAACTAGAAGAAGCATGTAAATTTTTTTCGGAGTCATGATATGGAACAAACATACAATCTTAAAGTCACGAATACATTTGCGATAATTTTTGAATCAATGGAAATGTAGGCCTTCTTGATTCCTTGTGCTTTCAGGACCTTCTTCTAAGAATTGTTGGTGGCCCAACATGACCAATTAGAACAAGCATGTAAATCCTTTTCAGAGTCATGGTATGGAACAAACATACAATCTTAAAGTCACGAATACATCTGCGATAATTTTTTGAATCAATGGAAATGTCGGTCTTCTTGATTCCTTATTTTCAGTCATTGATGATTTGTGCTTTGAAGACCTTCTTCTAAGAATTGTTGGTGCAGTTGGGCCACTGGAAATGCTTGTTGGGTTTAGTCTTGATTAATGGATTGCTCTCAAAAAAATTGGAAGGCCTAAGTTCCAACCCACCACTCAACATTGGCATCAATGGGAAATCTTCTTGGTAAGGGATGTGATGGAAACCAACTGTGTACCATAATACAATATCTGTATCCTCAATTACTCGGTTCCTGCATTGATCATCAATGAAATCCATATTAATCGTTACATTTTATGGGCATTTAAGTGCCAACTTTATTGGTTATTACAAAGACCACCCGTCAGTTTGAAAGTTCATCACTTTTTTGATGTCAAGGAACAACAAAATGAATAGGAGGCGGGAGAGAAGCTGAGAAAAACAGGGTAACCATACAAATTGTAGTGTTTAATGATGAAGATTTGCTGCTGGCAAGTAATGGAGGATTTTGAATCCCTGAAGGTTTCGTTCCCTTTAGGTTGTGCGTTTGAAGTTTTCGTGAAACCACATATCGTTAAAGAACACATTCTTTAAAGTTTAGATCTGCACTTTTTGGTGGTTTGTATTGCTCAATCTCTAGAATTGCTTAAAGTTAAACCACTGCACTCTTTTGACCTATACGATCAAAGTCCTTATATCCAGTATGTCCACTTAAAAGATATTCGTTTCATTGTTTTATATTTACGCTTGGTTGCATTAGTTTTTATCTTTTCGAAATGACTTCCATTGTTTTTTATTTACGTTTGGTTGCATTAGTTTTTATCTTTTCGAAATGACCAAAAATAGAGTTCAACAATGCTTTTAAATTTGATCGGGACAAGAAATGATACATGAGAATTGCATTCTCTAAAACTGGCGAGCATACTGTGCCTGGCACGATCTGACCCAGGCCCATTAGGTCTGAGACTAAATAGACCGTACCTAGTACGGCACGATAAGCATCAGGCCTCAGCCTGGTACGGCCTTAGGCTCGGTGAGTGGCAGCCCATGCCTAGCATGGCCTGTTTGCTCGTAAACTTTTTTTTTTAAAAAAAAAATTACAAACGGACCGTGCTGTGCCGGCATGGTCCGTTTATGCCCGTTACAGGCCGTGCCAGGCACGGCCTATTTGAGGCCGTTATGGGTCGGGCCTAGCACAGCCTGACCCAGGCCCATTTCAGTCCAAAACGGACAAAAATGACTATTTTTTGATTTTTTTTATCTTTTTATCTCTCCCAACAGCCGTATAATAGCTATTTTGAGGGGTATTTTGAGAAAAAAAATTTATAAATTTCTATAAATAGCCTCGTCCTCTCTCATTCTCACCATACTAAATTACTCTTCTCCCTTTCCTGCTACTACTATTTTTTCCTTCTAATAATCTTGTAAGTGTTATAGTAATTTAATTTTTAGTTTGTATTTAGCAAGTATTCAAGTATTACACAAGAGGAGGTCCTCGTCAAGGAGCACAAGAGGAGGTCCTCGTCAAGGAGCACAAGAGGAAGCTCACAAATCTCGGTGCTGCCTCTACTCAATTCCTTCACCTTCGATTAGTTTTTATTTTTTAATTTATAAATTTAAAAATGACATCTTATGATGAGAGCTATTTTGGCGTTCTTCCTGTTTCTGATAGAGAGGAAACTAATCCCGTTACTCCTACTCCCTCTGAAACTACTCAAAGTCAAACATCTTCCCATAAGAAGACTAGTACAGTTTGGTGGATTTTGAAAGAGTTCTTGTTGATAGAGTCTGGAAAGTAAAATATAAAAAAATATACTAAATTTTATAGTTGTGCTAGTAGCAGACGAAAGCCCTACAGTCTGCTTACAAAAGAACTAGTAGGCGTACTTTTAAAAGGGTAGCTATGATAAATTTTTTAACAATGAAATAAAATTTAATTGAAACTCTCTCTATCTTAAATTCAAAAGTTTTATTAATTTCTGATATTTGGTCAACATCGGTAGGTAGCAATTATTTTATTTCTATTACTGCTCATTATATTGATAATAACTTGAATTTAAATAAACATATCTTGCTTTTTATGCTTTTAAATTTTTCACATTCTGGACAATAAATTTTAAATATTATTTATCAAATGGCATGTTCATTTAAAATTAATGATAAAATCATATCTATTATTTTTGATAATGCATCTAATAATAATTCTGTTGTTATATTATTGAAGAACTCATTGCATCCCATTTTAAGTGGCTAGTTGTTGCATATTAGATGTGCATGTCATATCTTAAATCTTTCTATACAAGCTGGCATGGGCATGGTCCAAGATATAATTTCAAAAATTAGAAATATAGTTTCTTTTATTCATGCTTCAAGAGCAAGACTTCAAGAATTTAAGTAACTGTATATAGATCATGATAAATATTTTAAAAAATTTAAACTTAATGTAATGATTTGTTAGAATTCAACATATACCATAATACATGATGCATATCCATATAAACACTTATTAAGTGCCTATATTAATAACCGTGGATTAGATTTTATATTGATTGAAATTGATTGGATTAAAGCTAAAATTTTGAAAGATTTTTTGATAACTTTTTATAATGCTATTAATATTTTTTTGATATTTATTATTCAATTTTATGTTCGTTTTTATAATAAGCATTTGATATTAGCAGGAAATTTGCAGAATATAAATTTGATGATGTTTAATGCCTATTATTGAACAAATGGAATCTAAATGAAATGAATATTGGAACAAGATATTTTTATGCATAATTTAGCTACTGTATTTGATCTATGAGTTAAATTGAGTGGTGTGCTAATTTTATTTGATGTATATTGTGAAAGTATGATACTAGATCCTGAACCCACTAAAGTTGAGATAATAAAACTTCTTTATGATATTTATGCTTTATATGATGAAAAAATTTGTAGATCTATATTACCAGCACAAAGCTCTATCACTTCTTCTAGTATTTCTCGTTCATCATCTATTTTTAATTTTATTGTACATAGAAGACAGACACATACTTCAAGTTTATCTGTATCTTCTTCATTTGCATTAAATAGTGAACTAGAATTTTATTTAAGAAATGATTCTACAAATGATGAAAATCAAATAGATAATCTAGATATGTTAGCTTGATGGAAAAATATTAAAAATCAATATCCTATTTTGTTTGCCATTGCATGCGATATTTTAGCTATGCTGATGTCCACTATAGTATCGAAATCTACTTTTAGCGCAGATCGGCATGTTGTTGACGAAAAGAGAAGTCGGATGATTGATGAGATGGTGGAGATACTGCTCTGCTTCAAAGATTGATTGGATGCAGAGGTGAGACTTCAAGATAAAGATAGACATTCTACTACATCTTTTAATGACGACGATACAAACAAGTCTGACAATTAGTAGGATTTTTATCAAGCTAGCATAGAAAAGCAGGGAGCAGAGGGAGGATCTTGAAGGAATTCAGTGAGAGCAGAGAAAAGTTGGTATGATTTTATCTTTTTTTTATTATATTAATTTTTTTAATTATTGAGGTGGGTCACCGCTATAATTCTATTTATTTTCTCTACCTCTTCATTGTACTCCGGAGGTCAGACCTAGCCTCCCTCCTTTCTTATATCATTTTGAAATTTATTAATAAACTAGTAGGGGTCCATACCAAATCCTCCATCTAACAAGGTGGCTTTATATTTAAACTCTAGTCCCCTATATTTTTTTTAATTTATTCGTGCATATTTTTAAAAAAAAATTAAAAAATCCTAAACAAACCATGCCTTGAGCCTGGCTGGCACGGGGGCTGTGCCATGCCTGACCTATGGGTCGTGCTGGCTCAGGCCCTTATGGGCAGTGCCGGGCCTAGGCTGCGGGCCAAAAAATCCCAACCTAGCTCGGCCTCCTTTTTATGAGCCGTACCAGTTCTGGTACAGTAACTAGTACGACACTATAGCCGATGGACCATGCCTGGCATAGCTCGCCTCGTGTCGGGTCGGGCTGAGTCGTGAGCAGCCTAGCCCATTGCCCATCTCTACTCTCAAATGGAGAATTACATTCTCAGTATTGGCCAGAAGGTTTTTGTGGCCATGGTGTCTTCGTAAAACTTTTTATTTTCAATGTTTATCATAGTAACATATTCTTAAAAAGCTTTGAGATAATCTGTGATATTACACATTACAAGCTTACCTAAAGTTTGCCTTGATTTGACCTGCATGCAGTTGGTCGTTGATCAACTCAAACTGAGCGTGACCTAATTATATTATGGATACATTTTTATAATCAAGTACCGTGCCAGGTACTAGCCATACCAATACATAAATGTCTCCATTGGGCCCTAATTTTATCCTAAGTTCCATAATTCAATCAGGAGACCAAATTTACTTTGTTTGTGTCCCTAGCGATCTCATTCCTCGTGTTTTTCCTAACATCTGTGATGTGTCTTCGTATAAAATATATGCACAACTAGCACGTATATTATTTCCTTCAACTAAATGGATCCTTGGCCAAGACTACTATGTATGACATGCAATAGTTTCACCCTTAACGTATTGTCCTTATTTTTTCTCAAGGATGTGCCAATGTGTGTGATATTTTTTAGATAGTCTTCCACGTTCACTTTGTTTAATGGGAGGCGGCCACATACCTTTGGCTCCACACGGCTAAGTTGTCGTTACCTCTGCTCTCGTCCGCATAAAGCCCGGCAGCCCACTTCTCCGACTTGTTGTATGCGGTCACCCAGACCTGCTTCTTACTGTAGCTCGCCCTTATCTGAGGATAGTCGTCATCTGTGAGCAGAGAAGCTGCTGTCGCCCCATTGCTGATCAACCGATAGCCTACGCTGTTCCCCAGCTTGGTCTTCTTGTTAGGATTAACGATCAGAAGCTCAGCTGACTCCGAGCCAATATCGATGCGTGCATCGGCTTCGGTCTTTGCTGTTTCCTTGATGATGGTCCAGTAGCTCTTTCTGGGTGTCTCGCCGTCGGTCACCCTCACTGTCTTAAGCTTGGATTTGATGAAGGAATTGTTGGATCCATCTATATCGAGATCGAGGTAGGAGGTGATGAAATGATCGTGGTAGACCCCTATGGTGTTCTCAGCTATCAAAGTGCCGTGTTCATCATTGATTATTTGGTCTACATGGGTGAAGGGAGCAGCCCTGACCTCCAGGATTCCTGTTAGCGATACCTGCAACGAAGTTAAGGAAATTAGCATAGTTGAGGATCTGTTTGGATATTGAATTGAAAATCCTATAAGATTCATGGATTAAGCCATCCATTTAAATATGATGATCCTGTGTCAACCAAACACCATCCAACTCAAAGACTAAGATCTAGATTGGATCTGGATACATAGGCTCTTAGAAAATATAAGCTAAATGGGTCAACAGTTCGATTCCTATGGAATTTTAAGTCCAATCCTATAAAAATATCCACGGAGGCCCGGGGTGGGTCTTCTTTTCGAGGTCCCCATGCTGTAGAGCCTTAATGCAAGGGTTCAAAGTTGGGGATTAGTGTGCGCATGCATGATGGTTTGTCATACAAAGGAACGAAAGCAATAGCATCAGTAGATACATGAGATGTGCGCACAAGGGGGCTCATGGGTTTGGTGATGGGTGCACTTGGATTCTATAAAGGATCCATGCATCGACAAAGGTATATATGCATGAGAGATAAGTGCGACGTGTGAGAGAAGCTAGTCCTTGACTTTTCAGCCGGAGTAGGTGAAATGCGCGCGTTGGATTCGCCGTTAGTACTCGATGTCCGTTGGAGCTTACTCAAACTAATTGGTGCCAAGAAAAAGACTGGCATAGAAATTTTTTGCGGTGGAATCTTAACAGTAGACTAGTATTATTCTGGAAACATTACCCCAAGTCTTATAGAGCCGTCAGTCTTGAACTCCCAATCAATCACATAGTCATAATTTCCAACCGTGGAAACCATCCTCACAACCAAGCTCACGTCTTGTCGAACCTCCGTAATCTGCAAGAAGACACCACAAAATTCAAATATAAAAAAAACAAATTCACTCTTAAAGAACACTACTTGCTCCTAGAAAACTGAAGACTCACCACTTCTTTTGGAATCTCAGTCTCTGTGTGCCGCCAAGAAGCATCTCCAGCGTAGCGCTCGAACACACACAAAGCATTCTTAATCGGGATGGGCTCACCATCCTGGTGAGCAAAGTAAACGTCCATGAATGCAGCATTGCTCGGGCAGTCAGCCATGGGCTCCAAGGAAGACATTGAAAGCCCAAAACCAAATTCCCCGGCATCGAAGAATGTCTTGTAGTACCATTCCTCAGATGGATCCATGTAAGGTACGAAGAGTTCCGATACGTAGCCCCTATACAGTACTCGCCGGTGGGTCTCGTTGTCGTTCTCCTGAATGGATGCTAGGGAGATGATGGAGCCAGCCCGGACGTCATAGCTCAAGTGGAAGGCCCAGTTGGCCCACCTGTGATTAAGTCGATGGAGAACAACGTAAGCGTGGAATCTTTATATATATATATATATATAACAGCTGGCCTGGACCACATCCATGCATGGCGTGACGTCTTAGCAGGACTTCTAAGCCAATTGACGAGAAATAGTGGGATCCACTGGACTACTTGGTAGCAATATTTCAGAGGTGCAAATTGGTTTGAAAAAGCCAGGATATATACTCTGGTTTTGTTTTGGATCTGCTATGCAGTGGATGTTTCCGCTGCTGCTTGGAATTGGATGGTGGTCTGATTCATAACTTAAACCTGAGGGCTTAATTGATGCCGGTCTTCTAGGTCTATTACCACCCAGGTTTGAGCCTTAATACATATATTGATAGATGGGAGTTAGTATTGATCAAACCTGATGGTGTGGCCATCGATCTCGAACCCCTTTCCCTCCGGCTGGACCACCACCCCGGGCTTTGTCTTGGGCCCGAACGGTGGCTTCTGCTTCGAGGCTCGGTAGTCCGTACCGACCGACTTGGGCACGGGAACACTGAACCTGTCCTCATATTCCACGATCTCCATGGCGTCCAAATCCACCACCACCGTTATCCCCTCCAACGGCCTCGCGTAAAAGTTCACCGTATCCCCCTCCATGAAGCACAATATCTTGAGCAGCCTCTTCCCTTGCTTGACCTCCCCAAACCACCCCACGCTGAAGGTGGTGCACACCACGTCCTTCAAATCCTCCCCTCTCTTCTTCACCGATTCTATGAAGGGCTCGTACTTGAGCGGCAGGGCGGAGGCCTCCCCTTGCTCCTCCAAGTTGAGCATGGGATATCCGAAGCCATTGTAGACCTTGTCGGATGCGATGGAGTGATTGGTTATGTCGACGTAGATTTCATGCGTCTGCCTGTCGGACCGAGCGATGACGAAGGCTCGGCGTGGCGGGGCGGCGTGGCCGGATAGCCAGGAGAACACCTCGGGCTTGTCGGGCTCGTCCAAGCCAACGTACTGGAAGGTCAGTGATTTTGATGAGCCGAGGCTGGAGTTTTTGATTATGCGGCGGATGGTGGAGATCTCGGAAGGGGTGAGAGGGTCGAGAGGGTGGAGGCGAGCGGAGCTCAGGGAGAGGCATAGGAGGAAGAAGGGGAGGGTGAGAAGCTTTGGAGCCATAAGTGGAGGGCGAGACAGAGGGGGTACCACGTTGCAGCGAATATTTTCTCGTGGGGTTTGTGGGGGTGGTTGTTTACTATAAAGGGAATTTAATTACCGGTCCACTCCACTGCAATAACAAGCCCAAGTTCACCGATTGAGTAATTACCGACCCATAGGATCATTTTTCTTTGACATCCGGCCGCTCTCCCACCCACTCCTATTCTGAAATCCCAACTCTACCCTTCTCCACCCTCCTCACTCGGTCAAAAAAAAAAAAAAAAAAATCTATCGTCACGTGCTCAGATTTCACATCCCATCCATCTTCTTCTTTGATTCCTCACCCACCAACTCCAATACCGAAGGGAACGTACGGATATCCTACCGAAGAAAAAAAAAAAGGAAACGGATCCCTCCCCGCGAAGCAGGGATGTTTCCTCACCTCGGGATGTAGCTCCACTGCACCAACGCGCAGTGCCATGTGGCCTCCCCCGCTGCATCCGATCAAGAAAACACAACCGTAATCTCCATGATCGGCCAACCATACTTTGACATCGCCGCCCGCAACATGGGACGCCATCCGCTTGAGCACCACCCACGAAACTCGTAAGCCACAGGCAACGGATGCTTGGGGGCTAGGTGGTTGTCCATCGAGATGGAGATGGGCCACCGGTTTGGAGTTATACCTTTTCGCGCCAACGATTGATTCCCTTCTTCCATGGCGTCACGTGAGGGCCGCTTCCATATTTGTGCGAACTGATGACTGTAGTGCTTTGGATGCAATCAAACAGTTGACGTGGGGAAACAAAAATCAATCATTTTTTTGCACACAAAAGGCACAATCCAAACCCTATATAATATAGCCAACAATGATTGAAATGGCTGTAAACTAAACACTGATAATATATTATAGTATACATTTAATATACCACAATGTATACTTAATATATCTAGTACATAATAAATATAATATGATATATACTTAATATAACATAGTACATTGATAATATACTACGATACATAGTTAACACCATATTACATAATAAATATCCCCCCTATACATAGTTATTAGATACATATACATACTTAATGCACCACAATGCACGCACTTAATATACTATAGTACATAGTTAATACACTATCATACACAATTAGTATAATGTAGTATATAGCTCCAGGTACGTGTATACACTTGATATACCACCATGCATATTGAATCTGCCATGATATACACTTTTAATATACAATAGCTCATAGTTAACATAACATAGTACAAGGATAATATACCATGGTAGACTGTTAAGATCATATACTACACATTTAATATCCTTATGTACAGTGCACATTTAATACTATATAAATACATGTAAACATTTAATATATCAGCATGCACATTTAATATACTTTAGTACATAGTTAATATACTGCAGTGCCCAATTAATATAACATAATATATACATCTCTAGATACGTGTATGCACTTAAAAAATCACTATATATACTCAATATGCCACAATATATACTTAACATACCTTAATATGTAGTTAATATAATATAGTATATAGATAATATACCATGGCACATAGTTAATATTATATGGTACATAGTTAGTATCCCTCCTATATACAGTGATTTGGTGTATGTATATACTTAATGTACCGCTATATATGCTTGATGTACTATAGTCCATAGTTAATATACCATGGCACATGGTACATAGTTAATATAACATAATATACAGTCCTCGGTACGTGTATGCACTTAATATATTACTATATATTTAACATGCCAAGATATATACATATTTTATGTATCACATTGCACATTTAATATAATATAGTATACAGTTAATATCCCCAAGTCACAATTAATTAATATAACACAATATATAGATAATATATCACAATACTAGAAGTGGTATATACCATCCGGAATGTATCGCTCTTATATATCTTCTCATGTCGTTATTGCTGTCCCCTCTCGTTAATTGGCTGCTGGTTCCAGGAAAGACGATAGCCATGCTAGTGAGTACAAGACGTTTTACACCAAGACCTTCGTAAGGAGCGTTGCCTGAAAGATCCAGACCGATAACATGCGCCGCTGCTTTGAATAGCTTTGGGAGCCAAAGGTGTCATCATCGCCAACAACAAACACCTGCCACAGGCCTCTCGTTGCATAATATATAAATCTTGCTCTCACCATTCTTCGACGTTTTCTAGTTTGGGATCTGTTGCCAAAGCCATTGGTGGAGCTTGATGGAAGGCGTCTAGCACCGCCTCCCGTCTGCTGCCAAACACCCAACGAAGTCCAACTTCATCACTTCAAATCATCTGAATACACTCCTACATTTTCGGTAAAGAATACCTAATTAAATACACTTCAATGAGAGAATTCTGTCGCATGAGAGGAATGGGATGAGGAAGTCGAGCATGTGAGTATTGGAATTTTCTTTTTGAGTCCGTGAGGGGGTGGGTGGGGAAGGGTTAGAGTTGGGATTTTAGAGCGAGGAGGGATGAAATAGGACCGAATGTTAAAACTTAAAAGGCAATGGCCCTGTGGACCGGAAATCACACAACCGGTCAACAGGGACTTTCCATTACAGCGGGGCCGGCAAGACCGGTAATTAAAAACGCCTAATGTAAATGGAGAGATGGGAATATAGGAAATTAATATTACTCTTGCAGCGGCACGATGGGAACAGGCCAAAATGGTGAGACCAAGGAGTCTCCTAATTAACCATTTGGTATGTATGGAAAATACCGTGAAAGGTTCCCGAGGCTTGCATAATGTTGACTGGGTAACCCATATAATCCAACCAATTCTTTGCAAACGGATAAGATATAAATTTTTTTGTCAGCAAAGAATTAATCCCCAAATTGTGGGATATTGCTATGCTGCTGTACGGAGCCTTTTTTTATATGTACCAGGTATATCTACAGAAAGACCAACACCACTTCAAATTGGATTGTTTTTTTTTTTTTGACGGAGCACTCCGGAGATATAATTTGCACTGATATGATCTTCATGCCTCAAATATTTTACTTTTTAATATTTTTAATTATATTTATACCAGAAGAATATCAATGCACCATTTTATATTAAAAAAAAAGAATTAATGATAATAGGTGTTGCAGCCAATCCCTCCATGGCCCGATCATCGGTGTCCGCACCTGCAAGAAAAGTCCTCACAGACCGGAGATGCTTCCAGCGGGGACTCTCCGACGGTCAAGTCAGAGAGGAAACTAGGCAACAGTGAAAAATCAGGGGCTCAGCGGGAGAGAGAAAGAGAGCTCAAGAGCTTAGAGGTGCTTCGAGAGCTTGAGAGAGCTTGCTCAAAACTTACCAAGACTGTTGCCTTACCTCATTTTATAGTAGAATGCGGTATGGTCCCATCATTAATGGTGCAGACAACTGGGGAGTTGTCAAGTCACCGGGGACTGTCAAATCGTCGTGGGTTGTCAAGTTGCTGGGATTAATCCATGTCCTTGGCAGGACAATGCTCCAGGGCGGCCATACCGCATGTCCTTGACAGGACAACTGTCCATAGCGGTTGTACGGCGTTTGGGTGGGCTGACCGACTATATGTCGGTATTCGGCTGTCGGGACGTCGGATGATGATCCGGAGACACCGTCGGCTGGCCTGGTACCTTGCGGAAGTCGGACGTCAGCTGCCACCCCCGATAGTGAGTCGGTGATTTACCTTCGGCCGGATATTGTCGGCAGCCATTGTCGGAGTCGTCGTTGGAGTCGTCCGTCGGTCCGATCGATAGAGTCGAGCATCGATCGGACCGGTCCGAGGATAAGTCGGCATACAGGGGTCAGTCGGTATATCCCAACAGTTGCCCCCCCCACTCCTGAGTCAGATGTTGTGTTGGCCAGCGTTTCCACGTGGGCGACGGCTTCGGACGAAAAGAGTGATTTTCCATCGCGTTATGCTCCGACTCTGACGACCGTACCAACGAACGATCCGGTGTCAGACGTTCCATTGAGAACGCAAACCGCCGTCTCCTTGGGAACACGAACCGCCGTCTCCTTGGGAATGTGAACTGCCCTCTCCTTGGGAACACGAACCGCCATCGGTTAGCGAATTTTGAGATGCGGTCTTTCCGCCACGTGTCAGAGGGCTATTAGGCCGGAACCGTTCACGCGGATGGAGGCGACGTGGCTCGATCTGGGGGCAGGTGCATCAAACCATCGGACCGAGGAAGGACCCAGGCACTGCCACGTGTCGGCATCCGGGAAGCCCTCGTTCAGTGCACTTTCATCTCGACCGTTGAAGGGCCTTATATATATGCGGCCACTTACATCCAAAACTTTACTTTTTGCTGCAAATCCATTTCTGGCGCTGAGGCCTTGTCGAATTGTCCCTCAATTCCAGGTAGTTGTCTCCGTGCTCTCCCTTTGAAAGCTCTTCTCGAAGTTTTGCCCATTCTTGTCTTCTTGCATCCTTTCTCCTTTGCCATTTTCTTTTTGTTCTCCTTTCTGGGGCAAGCGTTATGGCTAGAACCTCTCCTCGAGGAAGTCAGTTGGGGAACCCGATCGATGATTCTCGGTCGACCCCGGAGGTGGAGATTTCTTCACTTTTGGGGGCAAACGTCGAACGGCTTAGAGAGCAGTACAGTATCCCAAAGCAGTTCGAGCTCTTCGCCCCTGGGACTGAGGGTCGGTTAACAACCCACCTCCGAGCCAGGTGGCCTTTTATGTTGAGGACCTTCGAGCAAGTCTTCATTTTTCGATTCCGAAGTTCGTCCGGAACGTCTTGGATTACTACGGGCTTTGCCCGGCGCAACTGGTACCGAACTCAGTCCGATTGATAATTAGTTTTGCTTTGTTGTATGGCTTTTGCCGACCTTTCTCCGTATTTCTCTCTTCCGGGCATTCTTTATCCTCCGACCCCATCCGAAAGCCCGAGGGTGGTGGTTCTTCAATCCCCGGAAGGGTCTTTCGTTCATCATCGGTCTTCCATCATCGATCTACGGGTGGAAGAATCAATTTTTCTTTGCTTCCTCTTCGCTACCTTGGGGGTTCCCTTCCCGCTGGAGTGACCCTCGGACTCAGCCGAACGAAAATAGTCGCATGGAGACTGGAGACCGAGAGGACTTTCACCGACTGAAGGATGTGTCGGTGTCGAAGCAGAGGGAGCTCGTCACCGAGCAAGCTCTGTACGACGTCGACCTGAGTTCGGTTCCTCATTTAGGTACAGTTCGGTCTGTCGGTCGTTCTTTATCTTTTTTATCCATCTTTAGACTTGCGCTGATCCTTTGTTGAAATTGTAGGCATGCCGCCGAGAGTGAGGCTAACAGATGCCGACATTCGGCAACATGCGACGAAGAAGAGACCGGCGCCCGGGGTCGGACCCTCGCGGCCTCCCAAGAGGCCTCAGATATCATTGCCGATCGATATTGCGACGGTGGCAGCACAGCCCGACACCGAACGTGCATCAGGCTACGAGCCGGTCATCGTCCTGTCGGCGCCGGCGGTGCCATCCGAAGCGCCGTCTGAGGAAGGGGCGGCCGAGGGGACAGCCGAAAGAGCATCGGCTCCCCCACCTTCGGAAGAGGTTCGGACCGAAGCACGTGAGCCCGAACGACCTGCGACGGCTCCCGTCGCACCCTCGGGAGAGACTCAGTTGAGTTCTAGCTTCCCATCCCTCTCCGACTTCTGGGCCTGGACGACCGAACGAGGAAAGGCTCCGATGGCAACGACCGACGACACAAGGTCGGCCGGCCGTGCCGCGTCATCCGACGTTCAGCTTCCCGAAGGAACATCGGCCCTGGCCAACCACAATTTGGCCAGGAGGTTGTGTCAGGCGACCATCCTCTCGGCCGACCGGGAGCTCTTGAAGAGTCAGCCGGTGACCGACATGCTTTCTTCCTTTTATCCGATTATGATTCAGGTGAGCTCCTCTTCTTCTTTCCCCTTCATTATTGTTTTTTATCATTTCATTTTGCTGACGACCAGCCTGCTACTTGCAATTGATCTACAATATGTCTGAGCTGGAGGCCGGATACCGGAGGTTCGGCGACGTCCGGACGGCCTGGAAGAATAGGGCCGAGACCGCCGAAGCTGAGAAGGCGACGTTGGTCGACCAGTTGAAGCTGTCGGTCGATCGCGAAGTTAGGCTCGAGGAGGAGATCTCCCGACTTACCAACGGCCTAGCCGTCTCAGAGGCCGAACTTCAGTCGGCTCGCGAGCAGGTCCGGTGCAAGACCCGCTCCATTCACCGACTATGGCACGAGCGGGACGGCTGCATCAGAGAACTCGAGGCCGAGCGCAAACAGCTTCGCGTTAGCCTGGAGAACCTGCTAAGGCCGAGGAGAAGTTGTCCTCCATCCAAGTCGACGCTGACATAGCAAAGGCGGAGGCAGAGTCGGCCAAGGAGGTGCTGAGCTGGGCGGTGGAGGACTTTCGTGGCTCGGACGAGTACCGGGAGGAGCTCCTCGAGAGCGGCTTCGCCTCCTATCGGGTGGGGTACAAGGACGTCCGAGATGCGATTCAGAGTCTACACCTGGAGCTCGACCTGAGCGGCATCGTCCCTCTAGGATCGGAGGACCAAGCCACAAAGGAAGAGGCCGACCCACTGCCGATGGGATGAGTTACCGAAGGTGAGGCGGCTCCAACCCCCGGTCCCTCTCCGACCCGAACGGGCACATCGGTTGCTCCCGAACTCTACCCGATGCAAGAAGTCGACTCCGACGAATAGTCAGAGTACCTGCTCCGTTACCTTTGTATATTTTTTTTTGTTTCTGTTTTGTCTTTGATATTTGTAATCGGGCTTCGTTCCAATTTTGTAACAGAACTTCGGCCCAATTTTGTAAGTCACTTCAACTCAACAAAATCAAAGACTTTTCATACTTTTTCCCGCATGCGGTTCAATGTGTTTAATTTGCCGAGCCATCTCCGAGGGTATAGATTGTAGCTCCGACACACCTCGTTAGGACGTTCGGTATGATCTAGCATAGCCGATTAAAGTAATCAGTAGCGTGCGCCCCGCCAAAGGCAGTGCAAGCCCCGATCGCAGGCCGGCATCCCGAGCGTACGATCCGATGGTCGAGAGCTGCACCGATTGTAGGTTGAGTGTCCGCCGCCCGAACCTTGGTCGGGCATGTACGTTATGCCGAGTGTCAGCCAATCACCGAATGTAGCTCGTCGGCACGATTATTCCGTAGAGTTTGATAGTCGAGTGGTGTCCGACGTATTCAGATAAGATAACGATGATAAGTTGAATATCCGTTGTTCGGCCCTTGGTCGAGCGTGGATGTATGATAAATGATGGCAAGCCGAATATCCTTCGATCGATCGTGATCAAGTCGGTTCGTCGCAAGTTAAATACCCGTTGCCCAGACCTTGGTCGGGAGGGTACATCGTGGTGCGTGATAAATGGTGACAAGCCGAATATCCTTCGATCGATCGTAACCAAGTCGGCTCGTTGCAAGCGCGACTGCGGTCGTCCTAGCATTTTGCCCTTCTTAGTCAAAGCTAAGTGGGCAAGTTAGCCGGCCGCGTTGGTTGAAGTCCTTTGCTTTTAGAGGCGAAGGCCGTCGGTTCAACGATCGAGCCGTAGGCTCGACGTAGATTCGGCGATAAAGACGTAGATTCGGCGATCGAGTCGCAGATTCGACGTAGATTCGACGATCAAGATGTAGATTCGACGATCGACGATCGAGCCGTAGATTCGGCGTAGATTCGTAGATTCCCAACGAGACGTTGGGACCAAGTCGGGACGTCGAGGCTCGTACTTCTGGTAAGGGCCAACCTTCAACGGAGAGCCAAACTTTGTAGACTCTGGAGTTTTGAAATTGTATTGTATTCCGAGCAAGAAGGGCATACAGAATTCATTGATAATACAATTTCAGGTTGTCAGCATTCCAAGTCCGAGAAATGGCTGTCCTTTCTAGGGTTTCAAGTCGGTAGACGTCCGGCCTATGGGTGTCTGCTATCTTATAGGGTTTTTTCTAATTTGGGGACAGTTTCCCTTGATCCTGAGGCTTTGAGACTTCCGCCTTCCTCAAAACTAGATCTCTGGGTCTGAAGATTTTGGTCTAACTTTAATGTTGTAGTATCGGGCCACTCTTTGTCAGTAGGAAGCCATGCGGAGTTGAGCCTCGCGTCGAAGCTCGGGCAGGAGGTCCAAGTCAGCCCTCCGACACTCGGAGTTGTCCGGTTCATAGTATTGCTCAACTCTAGTCGATGGTAGCCCGATCTCTAGTGGGATCATTGCCTCCGTCCCATAGATCAGGTTGAAAGGAGATTCTCCGGTAGGGATCTGGGGTGTCGTTCGGTATGCCCACAGGATCGAGTGCAACTCTTCGACCCAGAGGCCTCTGGCTTCATTCAGTCAAGTCTTCAACCCATGCAGAATGGTCCGGTTAGTTACTTCGACTTCTTCGTTGGACTGTGAATGCCCGATCGAGGTCAGCTTGTGCGTGATATGAAATCTCGCACAAAACTCTCTGAAATCATTATTGTCGAACTGTCGTCCATTGTCGGTGATGATGGTGTGCGGTAGTCCGAACCTAGAGATGATGGACTTCTAGATAAAGTCTTCCATCTTGCGCTCGGTGATTTGCGCCAGGGGTTCGGCATCCACCCACTTGGTGAAGTAGTCAATTGCGACGATTATAAACCTTCTTTGGCCAGACGTCGGAGGGAAAGGGCCGAGTATGTCGATCCCCCATTGGGCGAAGGGCCATGGGGTGACGATGGCAGTTAGTTGGTTGGCGGGCCGGTGTTGTAAGTTAGCGTACTTTTGACATGGCTCGCACCTCCGAACCAAGTCAGCCGCATCTTTCTTCATGGTGGGCCAGTAGTAACCTTGCCATAGGACTTTGTAGATCAAAGATTTGCCCCGTAGGTGACTCCTGCAGATCCCTTAATGCACCTCCCTGAGTGCGTAGTCCGCATCCGTCGGTCCCAGGCACCGTAGCAAGAAAAGAGAGAACGACCTTTTATAGAGTCGTCCGTCTATCATTACATATTGAGAGGCCGTCCACCGAAGTCACTTGGCTTCCATGAGATTTTCGGGGCTGGTTTCGTCAGTCAGATATTGAACGATCGGATTCATCCAGCTCGGCTCGATCGTCAGTTGTAGTACCTCCTCAGCCCTATCGATGCTCGGTTGCTCGAGACTCTCCACGAGTATCCGGCCTAAAGTGCCGTAGGCAGATGTCGCAAGGCAAGCCTGGAGAGTGCGTCGGTCCGAGCATTCTCCGACCTGAGAATGTGGGAGATCTTGAAATACTTGAGGTGTGCCACGAGATCTCTCACCTTCTGGAGATATTTCGCCATGGTCGGATCCCGCGCTTTGAATTCGCCTTTGACTTGCCCCACAATCAGCCGGGAGTCGGAGAAGACTCTGAGGCTGTCAATCCCGAGCTCCTTCACCACTCTCAAGCCATCGAGAAGCGCTTCATACTCGGCTTGATTATTGGAAGCTTTGAAGTTGAATCGGAGGGCATACTCGGTAACCACTCCCTCCGAGTTGGTGAGCAGGAACTCGGCCCCGCTCCCTTGGGCATTGGAAGCTCCATCTATGTGTAACACCCAGGTTGATTCGAGGTCAAATTCAGAAGTCGCAGCTTCTTTGGAGCTCCCGTCTTCCGACATTTGGTCAGCTGTCAGGCATTCCGCAATAAAGTCGGTCAGGACTTGGGCTTTCAAAGTGGGTCGCAGTCGGTACTGGATGTCAAACTCGCTCAGCCTCACCACCCATTTCGTCAGTCATCCTGATGTGTCGGGGCGACGGAGGATCGCTCTCAGGGGCTGGTCGGTGAGGACCACGATGGCATGTGCTTGAAAATAGGGACGGAGTCATTGCGCAGATATGAGCAGGACAAATATCATCTTCTCCGCCCTTGAGTACCGAGTTTCATCCTCGTAGAGCACTTTGCTGGTATAGTATATGGGCTGGTGGGTTTAGCTCTCGTTCTCCCAGACGAGTACCGAACTAACAGTCTCTGGAGCGGTGGCCAAATAAAGGTACAATGTTTCTCCGACCTCTGGCTTTACAAGCAGGGACGGAGAAGCCAGGTACTTCTTCAAATCTTCAAAGGCTTGCCGACACTCATTCGGCCAAGAGAAGTCCTTCGTCTGCCTCAGGGTTTTGAAGAATGGGAAGCATCTCTCAGCCGATCGAGAGATGAATCGGCTGAGCGCGATGATCTTTCCATTGAGCTGCTGCACCTCTTTTTTGGTGTTCTGGTGCCGCATGTCGATGATCTCCTTTATCTTCTCGGAGTTGGCCTCGATTCTGTGTTAGAAAATGAGGAACCCGAGGAACTTCTCCGAAGCTACCCCGAAGGCGCACTTAGTCGGATTTAGCTTCATCCGATGTCGCCGAAGAGTGCAAAAGGTTTCTTCCAATTCTTGAACATGATCTGAAGCCAGCGCGCTCTTCACCAGCATGTTGTCCACATACACCTCCATGTTGCGCCCGATTTGATCTTTGAAGACCTTATTGATGAGGCGTTGGTAGGTGGCTCCGGCATTCTTCAGATCGAAGGGCATCACCCTGTAGCAGTAAAGGCCCTTGACGATCACGAAGGTCGTATGCTCTTCATCCTCAGGTGCCATTCGGATTTAGTTATATCCGGCGAAGGCATCCATGAAGTTGAGCAGTCGATAACCGGACGTCGCATCCACCAGTTGGTCGATCTTCAGCAGTGAGAAGCTGTCCTTCGGACAGACCCGATTCAAGTCGATGTAGTCGATACAGATACTCCACTTCCCATTAGCTTTCTTCACCATGACGACATTTGCGAGCCAGTCGGGATATGTGGTTTCTCTGATGAAGCCCGCCTCGAGTAGCTTGTCCACTTCCTCGTCGATGGCCTTCTGTCTTTCGGAGGCGAAAGATCGTTTCTTCTGTCTCACCGACCTCGCGCCAGGGGCGATGTTGAGTCGGTGAGTCATTGTTTCCAGAGATATGCCGGACATATCCGCTGCCGACCAAGCGAATATGTCGACATTAGCTTTCAACAGCTCTATCAGCTGCCGTCGCTCCAGGTCGGTCAACTGCGACCCGATCCAGACGACTTGTTCAGGATTCTTTGTCATCGGAATGGAAATCAGCTGCTCAGCCGGTTCACCCCGCTCCTCCTCTTTCCGTTGGTCCAGCTTGTCGACTATCAGGGAGTCCTTCGATTCATTGCTTTGAGTAGATATTTGAAAGCATTGCCGAGCGAGTTGTTAATCCCCGCACATTTTTCCAGCTCCATTTTTAGTTGGGAACCGGACCAGCAAGTGGTATGTCGAGACTATCACTCTGAGGGCATTTAGCCCAAGTCTTTCGAGTATGGCATTGTAGGCCGAAGGTACTTGGACGACTGTGAAGGTCATGTGGATGGTGCTTTATCGCGGTTCGGCCCCAGCTATCACGAAAAGAGTAATTTCTCCTTCCACTGCGACGGCCTCCCCGACGAAACCCATTAGGGGCGTAGAGACTCTCTTGAGTCGGTCGGTCGACGGTCGCATTCGAAAAAAGATCGAGTAAAATAAAACATTAGTCGAGCTTCCATTATCAACAAGAATCCTTTTTACATCATAGTTCGCTATCGTCGTCGAGACAACAACAGCGTTATTATGGGGAGTTTGGATTCTCCAAGTATCCTCATCTGTAAAGATGATTACATTATCCTGGCGCGGCCTTTTCGTCGACTCTCCTTCAGCAGTCGTTCTTCGATCCAGTCGTCTGGAGATCATGTTGATGACTCCAGCGGTAGGCTGATTATTCGCTGCCTCTTCAATCGGTTGGGGTTGTCGATCGGGAAGGGGCCGAGCCGGCGGGTCCCTTCGATACTTTCTGAGATACCCTCATCATATGAGAGGAAGAGGGAGAGAGAGAGGAAGAGGAAAGAGAGAGGAGGGAGCTCACCGCCACCAGGAGGTCACTGCCATACCGTCGGAGAGAAGAAAACGTCGGAGATAGCCGGAGAAGAGGGAGAAGAAGGAGAGAGGGATTTTTTTTTTGGAATTTAAACTTGAAAAATTCCAAAGGAAATGGCATTTTCAAAAATGCCATTCCCTTTGGCATTTTTCTCCAATTTTTTTTTCTTTTTTTTATAGTTTTTTATTTTTTTTATTTTTCTTTACTTTTTTATGTGATTTTTTAATAAATAAAATTAATTTAAAATGCGCATAGTAATTTGAAATGATAATTTTTTATTTAAATTAAAGTTAAATTTTTTTTAAGTAATAATTATAAATTTTATTTTTTTTACCATTTTTTATTTGAATTATAACTAGAATTTTTAATTTTTTAAATTTAAAATTATAATTTTTATTTTTAAATTAGAATTACAATTTTTATTTTTTTCAATTCAATTTTTTTCCCTTTTTTCTTTTTTTATGGCATTTTTTATTTTTTTACACCAATTTTTTTCTTTTTTCAGATATTTTTTTAAAAAAATAATTTGAAATGGGGAAAGTAATTTGAAATGATATTTTTTATTTTCATTAAAGTTAAAATTTTTATTTTTTTAATTTTAATTTATAATTTTTATTTTTTTTACATTTTTATTTTTTTTCACTTTTTGTATGGCATTTTTTTCTTTTATTTTTCTTGAATTCAAATTAAAATTTTAATTTTTTTAATAACTTAAAATTATAATTTTTATTTTTTTATCATTTTTACTATTTTTTTCTATGTTTATAAAATTTTTTTAAGATTTTTTTTATTATTTAGAATTTTTTTAAAAAAATTAATTTAAAATGGAGAAAGTAATTTGAAATGATGTCTTTTATGTTAATTAAAATTAAAAATTTTATTTATTTTAAATTTAAAATTATATTTTTTATTTTTTATTTTTTAAATTTTTGACTTTTTAGGGTACTTTTATTTTTTTTATTTTTTTATTTTTTTAAAAATATCTTTTTTAAAAAAAAATAATTTGAAACGGAGAATCTAATTTGAAATGATTGTTTTTATTTGAATTAAAATTAAAATTTTAATTTTTTAAAATTCAAAATTTTAATTTTAATTATTTTCTCATTTTTTTCTTATTTTTTTTTTTTATGATATTCTTTATTTTTTAAATTTTTAAAGTTTTTTTAGATATTTTTTATTAAATTAATTTTAAATGGATAAAATAATTTAAAATTATCTTTTTTATTTGAATAAGAATTCAAATTTTTATTTTTTAAAATTTATTCAAAATTATAATTTTTATTTTTTTCTCAATTTTTTCTCATTTTTTCTTCTTTAATGATATTTTTTAAAAAAAATAATTTGAAAAAATTAATTTTATGGTATTTTTTATTTTATGCTATTTTTTAAGATCTTTTTTGAGATATTTTTTTGTTAAATTAATTTTTAAATAATTTTAGAATTATAATTTCTATTTTTTTCGATTCTTTTTTTAATGGTTTTTTTAATTTTTTTTACACCAATTTTTTTCAGTTATTTTTTTTAAAAAGATAATTTAAAATGGAGATACTAATTTTAAATGATAATTTTTATTTTTATCAAAGTTAGAATTTTTATTTTTTTATAAATTTAAATTTTTTAAATTTTTTTCTATTTTTTACCATTTTTTTTATTTTTTTTGGGGGGGAAATGTAAGAAAATATGGCATTTTTAAAAACACCATATTTTTTGGTATTTTTGTTTTTTATTTTTTTTTTAGATGGTCTACGTGAAAAATATGGGGTGACGTGGCGATAGTAAAACGTCATTCAAAATGATATTTTACCGATTTTGCATCATTCTGATAAATAAATTAAAAATTAAATTATTTAGATAAATAATTTTTTTTATATTAATTAGGAAAAGAACTCCATCAAATTACTTGGTAGACAAAGAGCACGTTGCTTGATCACATCCAGCTCTATCTTTTGCTATCTCATTGAGATCATGCTCATCAACCTTGGCTTGTAGTATCTAAGTTGCATTTGTCTATTATTCAGTTTTGATTAAAATTAAAAAGAAACATGGGACTCTATTTAAACGCAATCAGATAGGGCGCACACGCACGTTACACGCAACATCTCCCCCTCAAGCACCGTCTGGACTAGAGACGTCAAAACGGGCCTTGGCCCGCGGGCCGGCCCGTTTAGGCCCTTAAAATAGTAGGACTGGGCCAGTGTTTTAGCAGCCCGTTTAACAAAAGGGCTTTTTAGCCCGATCCGTTTATAGCCCGGCCCGTGAAGGGCTGGCCCGTCTAGCCCGCGAGCCAGTCTGTTTTTTTAAAAAAATTATTTTAAAATAACTTAACCACTTAAAGTAATCAGTAAATAACCAATTATTTTTAAAATATCCTTTTTCTCATTTCTATGCCTCATTAGTCATTACTTCCATCATTAATGTCTAATAACTCAAATCACTTTTTTCAAGCCTTAGTCCCTGTTCATCTTCCCACTACCCATCTGATCATTATTACTCTCTCCTTTCTTCAAATGGCTTGTGATATACTAAGCATACCAATCACTACAGTGGCTAGCGAATCAGCTTTTAGCATTGGTGCTCGTGTTTTAAATAAATATAGATGCTGCCTCCTTGGTGATCATGTGCAAGCTCTCATTTGCACCCGCAATTGGTTACATGGCTTTATTCATGATGGTAATATCTTTTTTTATAATTTAAGATAAGAATTTAAATTTAATTGGATGCAAAATAGATTTTTTCTAACTATTTATTGATCTTTGTTATTTGTTACTTGTGGATTGCAGATGAAGATGATGATTCAACTACAAAAGTTGATGCAAATTTGCCAAAACAAGATTGTCAAGTTTCTAATGTTATAATTGACGAAGATGAGGATGATTATTGATTAATGAAATGTTGGCAAAAATCTTAAGAACAGGAACTGAATTTCAATAGTTGGACTCAATGTTATTTGAACAATATTTATTACTTCTTGGTTTGTTTGATTTTGTGGAGTTTAATTAGTCGGTGGTGTTTTTTCTTATGGAGAATGGAGATTATGATATTATTACAAAAATTTTGGAGTTTTTTCATATTTACTTTTGGTGTTTTAAAATTTGATGTAGGGATTGATTTTATTTATTTATTTGATGAAGTATTATATTTGAGAGTTTTTTAATTTATTATAATTTTTTAATTTTTATAATTTTTATAATTATTTTAATTTTTTTGGTGAGCTATAAGGGCTGGACTCAATGTTATTTGAACAATATTTATTACTTCTTGGTTTGTTTGATTTTGTGGAGTTTAATTAGTCGGTGGTGTTTTTTCTTATGGAGAATGGAGATTATGATATTATTACAAAAATTTTGAAGTTTTTTCATGTTTACTTTTGGTGTTTTAAAATTTGATGTAGGGATTGATTTTATTTATTTATTTGATGAAGTATTATATTTGAGAGTTTTTTAATTTATTATAATTTTTTAATTTTTATAATTTTTATAATTATTTTAATTTTTTTGGTGAGTTATAAGGGCCGGTCCGTTTAGGCCCTTCACTTATAAGGACTAGGGCTGGGCCGCCTATTTGATGGCCCGTGTATCAAAAGAACTTTTTTGGCTCGGCCCTAGTGGGCCCGATTTGTGAAGGGCCGGTTCGTTTTGACGGCTCTAGTCTGGACCTTTCATACAGAGGGATCTGACTGAAATGAGCCAAAATAATAGATATGAAGATTGAAATGAGTCAAGAAAATAATTAAATTAATTAAAAAAAATCTGGACACTATTTACTAAGTAGATGGAATATTTGGGTCGGTTGTAAATTAAAATTGTTTACAAGAGCTTCTACATACAAGAATTGTTTTGCATATGCACGCTTGTACGATTTGTAGACTTACGCACTGATTTGTTTGTTGAGCTGGCAGGGCGGCGCTGGTGCTAATTGATCAGGGCCGGCCCTGGGGCAGGTCGAATTGGGCGACCGCCCCAGGCCCAGGCCCTGTATTAATATTCCAATAGGGTGCAAGGATGACTTTCTATAATATTATAATAAAAAAATAATTACATAGGTTAATGATGGATTTTATATGCTACTTAACGAATATATCTATAAAAAATTATTGTACGTAAATTAATTTTTTTAATGATAATTAATGTTTAAATTATGTTAATTTTTAATAGAAAAAATCTCATTATTTAGCCCCAGGTCTAAAAAATATCAGGATCGGCCCTGTAATTGATAGCTGTTTCGAATCTACTAATTATTGGTTGGCTGATGGATCACCGTAAAGCAATACATTTGAAAGCCCGTCCGTTTCTCCACGACATCGAGAGCTTTTTTATTTTTTCATCATAATATTTATTTAATATATTTTTCAAAAGACAAATAATATCATAGATTGAATCGTACCTTTTACTGCTGAGCATGCTAAAGATTGGATCTGACATCAGGACAACGCTTGTCCATGGCTTATATAGAATATTTTATTTTTTAATTTTTTAATTATATTTATATTAAAAAATATGATCCTTCGTTTGTATCAGCAAAAAAAAAAAAAAAAAAGCAATGCATATAAATGCATGTGTATCATGCACTTCTCCGTTTTATCAGTTTTTGTGCGTGTGCTTTGCTTTTGTCTTGGTCCACCAGACATGGCCTCTACAGATTAGGCGGTGTGGAAGGCCCACATCTGCTTTTATCTCCGCAGCATCACCCGGATGAACTAATGGATCACCATTCGGTGTTCGCCGCCGCCGCCGCCACTGTGTCGGTGTCATCTTCCTTGGTGTTTAGATCTCCCTTCCCCGTTCATATCCAATGACAGCGCAATGCCGGAGAGAACCAAGTAGCTTTGACGTCTCTCGAGCCGCGGTTGGCAAGAGGTAGTGAGTTGGCAACGAAGAGGGGGCCGAGTGCTGTTGCTTCCTCACATCGGCGGCAAAGGTGATGGGTGGTAGTTGCGAGAAGGCGAAGACTAAATGGTGGTTGTGGGTGAAAATATCGTGAAGTGCTTTAAGTGGGGAAATGCATTAACTAAGGTTATATATGATTGTAGTTACTGTGTTTACGCCTGCATTCCTCCTATTTGGTTTAGTGGATTTGTAGTTGCAGTAAAATAAAATTTTATTTGTAACTGTGTTCGATGATAATATAACAAAGTAATTATGTCTTCACCAACTACTATCTTGGTTGGAACTTAAATTCATCACAAAAATGCCTCTAAAATCTATTTTATTAATTACAATTTGCATTTATAGTCACTAGCTGTAAAATAAAATAATGTCAAAATACTTTCAAATGCTGTTTGACTTGCAGTATTTTGGTTAACTGACAACAATCTAAATACTTGAAATTTGAAGAGGTCCATTTCCTGTAATTTCCACCCTAAATATTGTTGATGTGATTGTGCCAGATGCACTCATGCCATGTCAGCACATAAATTATTCATAATTAAAAAGATTGTTCGTGGGAGCATCACTCTTGTATATACACAACATGATAAGAACACATCACATGATAGAAAGTCAAAATGATAGTTAATAATAAATAAATTAGTAAATGATAAGATACTTCCAAAAGAATATTCTTGCAGGGTCAGATGCCTAAAAAAGTGCCAATATATGCCAAGCAAGCATCTAAAGTCCTCATCGACGGAAGGGCTGACCAAGCATGTGCAGCAATGCATACACATACGTAGGAATTGAGCAATGTATGTTAATACTAAAAGTTATTTGTATATGTTAGAGGAGTTCTTGGTCGGAGAAAATTGAGCATGAGAATGAAAATGGACAACTCTTGCTCCGAGCATTTGATTGGAAAAGTCTCATTTCAGTTCCCACTTAAAGATAAAATGATAATAATCTAATCTCTTTAAAATCGAATTCTGACTCTTTTCTAAGAATTCAAATCTTCATTCTGATTCTAATTCAAATTTTAATTTTGATCACGAACTAAAAACTTGAAGTGTATGGCCATTTTGATTTCCATTTCAATCTATTTTGATTCCGATTTGAGCTCTGGTAACGAACCTAACATCTCTTTAGATTTACTCATTACGAAGCCAACCAACCTAATTGTTTAACCACATAATGCCTAAGGAGACAACGTGATCTATTTTTGATTTTTTGCTTTATTATCTCTACTTCTTTCACTTGATTGAGACATTGGTTGTTCCTTTTCGAGAGATTTGAAGTGAAGTTTCAACTCCCACTATACAAAAAAAAAAAAAAATAGAAACAGAAACAGAAACAAAAACAAAAACAGAAAGAAGAAGAAGAAGTAACGTTTGGTTGCTAGGTACCTAGGGTTGGAGGTGGATTATCTTTTTAAACTTCACCAATCTATACTTTTTGGATGGGTTGAAGCTATTTGATCAATGGCCCAAAAAAAGTAATTATTTTTATCTTATTTTTTCACTTTTTTCCTTCACCTAACCCACTGTCCTCGAAATTTTAACCAAACAGAGATTTAATTAATCTAAAAATAAATTTTTATTTTTATCTTAAGTAAATATGGCCTAAGAATTTTCTTTGAGAGCTCTTCCAAGGTATTGGTTCTAGAGAAATTCTTTGTGCACTGCGGGTGGTATAAAAAATCCGACATTGAGCGCACCACCTTATCTGATTGATCCACATAGTCATCACTTTTCAATACATATTTAATACTATAATTTTATATTTTCATTTAAAATTTTGAATCATAAAAATATCACTGCTCTTTGGAAAAAATTATGACATCTTATATTTATATTATGACATCATGAATGTAGAAAATCATAATTTGATGCAGAATATCAAAATATGCTACAAGATATCATAATTTTTTTCAAAGAGCAGGGATATTTTCGTCATTCAAAATTTTCAAACGAAAAAACTGAACTGCAGGCATTAAATACGCATGGAAAAAATGGTTGAACAAAAATATCTTTTCATATTATAACATCCTAAGCCATATTTTGACATCGTTATGTAGGAAATTATAAATTGATACATGATGTCATAATTTTTTTCAAAGAAGAAGGGTATTTTTATCATTCAAAATTTCAAACAAAAAAGCGAAACTGTAGGCATTTAATACGCATTGAAAAGTGGTTTGACAAAAATACCGCTCCCATATTATGACATACTGGATCAAATTATAACTTTTTGTGCATGAAAAGTTATAATTTTTTCACAAAATGTTATAATAAGCCACAAAATGTCATAATTTTTTTCAAAGAGAAGGGATATTTTCGTCATTGAAATTTTTTAACAAAAACATAGAATTACAGGTATTAAATGCGCATTGAAAAGTGGTGGCTATGTGGACTAATCAAGCATGATGGTGCACTCTGTGTCGAATTGTCTACAACACCCACGATCCACAAAGAATTTCTCATTAATTCTATTCAAAATGAATTTGATTCGTAATTGAAATCAAAATAAAAAAAAATAGCCATATCCTCTAATGTATTTGGTTTATAACTAGTATTGCAGAGATATGAGAAAATACATTGTTGATACCCATACCCTTTTTTTTTTTGAGAAATATAATGGGATCGTCACCATTCAAAAAACTAAGAGACAGGTGCCAATTAGTTGGCCCTCTAAAGTCTAATTAGCGAGCCAATGAACTTCAAGAAAGAGAACTAGTTAGCCTTAGAAGAATATATATCACAACCTAAAGTCTCATCCAAAAAAATTAATCGAAAAATATTATTTAGACTCTTTGACTGCTATACTGTATGGCTTTTCGATAGTGGTTATGACATCTTATTGTCCACCTATGAGATTCTGCTGCTTTATTTATGACTTTCTGTCGCAGCGACAGATCAAAAAAGCTTCAGGATATCATGCAAAAGTAAAAAGATATTGCAACAGCCATCTAGAGATCATGTTAGTCGATTAGAAAATCATAGAATGGCAAAGGAAGGCTTCGGTATTGCTGGCTATTCTGCTGTATGACTTTTCGAATATGGTTATTGTTGGGGGATACCGACCGACCGGCCGACCGACTGGCGTCTCGACCGGTTGCCCGGCTGACCGACGACGTACCGACCGATAGACGGTCGGAACGGCCGACCGACCGGACCGACCGACCGACGGCCGGGAGCGTTCGACTAACGGACGCCACTACCGGCCATTTAACGGTCCATCGCCGACCGAGGGTATGTCGGACGTATCCCCCCCCCCGACCGACTGGACTCAGAAGCCTGTTGGCCGACTTACGGAAAGCTCGCCGACCGACCGGAGGAACCCGACGCCATTCTGCTGGCCGCCGACCTAGGGTCGGCTGACTCTTCCAACCACCGTACAGCCGTCAGGCCTTGTCAGCTCTGACAGCAACATGCGGCACGGCCATTTTGGGGCATTGTCCTGCCAGGGGCATTGTCCTGCCAGAGGCATTGTCAACCTTGGTGATTTGACAGCCCCCGCGGAGATGTGACATCCCCACGGCGACTCTGACAGTCCACAGTGAGTTGACAGTTCCTCGCTTGTCCGCGCCATTAATGACGGCGCCATACCTAGCTCCACTATATATACCGGGGAAGGCAACAGTGCAAAGGATCGATCCGCCCGTCTCTCCCACATACGCAGGCTCGCTCCTCCTCCTCTCTCTCTTTCTCAGAGCTCTCTGTCTGCATTTCACTGTTGCCCAGTCACCTCTCTGACTTGACCGTCGGAGGGTCCCCGCCGGAGCCGCCTCCGGTCAGTGCGGACTTCCTTTTGCAGGTGCACGCTTCCCGGCGATCGGGCGACGAGGCGATTGGCCGCAACAGTTATAACATCTTGTTGCCCGTCTATGACGTCCTATTGCTTCCTTTATGACTTCCCCTCATAGCGACAAGTCAAAGAAGCTTCTGGATGTTATGCAAAGGTAATAGGACGTCGTAACAGCCACCAGAAGATCATGATCATTAGCTAGAAAGTTATAGAATGGCAGAGAAAGGCTTCGATATTGCTGCTGCTCTGCTGTATAACTTTCTGATAGCGATTATGATATTCTGTTGCCTGAGTATGACTTTCTGTATCTCCAATTTTACTTTCCATTACACTAACCTGAAGAAAAGAGGTCAAAAAAAAGCCCACCTAATACATTAATTAATTTCATTTAATTACCACATAGCAAAGCTACTATGATAAAGAAATTTTAAAAATGGAAAAAGAAAATATAGTTGGAAAGATAAATCTGATGGGTATAACACGTTGTCTTAAAAAAATTGATGCAGGTTAACGCATGCAACAATCTCGGACATACAATGCTGGCTGCGGGAGAAATCTTGGATGATCGAGAGCTAGGGCAGCAAGAGAATGAATTGAGGGAGAAGAGAAAATAAAAATATTTGTAATGATCGTGTATGAAAAAATAAAAAAAAAATATTTTGGAGAGAAAAAATATTTTTGTTGTATAAAATTTTTAAAAAATTAACCTGATATGTATTAACTCTCTGTGACGTGTGCCTCCGTGCACTCCGAGAATATTTTGTCTTATTAAATTTAGCGTCAGACTACTAAGATGACAGTTACGGGGTGCGCTCGTTTCGTGCTACGTGGATCAAGCGGCGATCGCAGCGTGCTCCAAGTCATTTTCTTGTGCACCGCACGCGGTGCACAAAGAATTACTCTACTAACTAAAACATGCATGGTACCAATGGAACTGTGTCAGATGTCAAATTAAAAAAAAAAAAAAGAGCAATGCTGCAAAGTTAAATAGAAAACATCCAGGTACTGAAATTGATATGAAGTGTATAATTGAATTAGCTAAGAGTGATTCTGTTGATATAAGTGAAAATTATCACTTTTGTTTTGGATTAGTCGGTGATAATTATTAAATGGAACCGGGATTGTTGAATCCAGCTCAAGTACTCCTGTTTTATCTTTTATTCAGGAGGGGAATATCTATATGCTAAGGTGGAACAAAACTTGATTCTTTTCAGATTTCACGTTGAATTTTATGAGATCAAATAACAAAGAGCTAGCTATAATGGAGAGAATGGCTACCTAGGCTGCTATAGATCAACTGATGCTTCTGTGGTGGCTAACAAAAAAGTGAACCCAAATCCTTGAGAAGAGGAAAACACTAGCTCTTTTTTCTTTGGTGGGGGTTATTCTGGAGATATAACAGATAAAATTTTTAAGATTGTATTTGGTAGCAGACAATCTATCCAGATTACCAGCAATTTAAATTGGACCCACTAGATAACTATGTTTGGTATTCATTTTTAATGGCAATCTATCTTGCATTGGTAATTTTGATTACCTCTCATGAGGCAATCTAAATTGCCTGAGCAATGGGTGGCTATCCAGATTATCGAAGATGTGGTAATTTGATAATAAATTTTTTAGATAAAATTACTCCTATCATCTTCTCCATGTGCTATTCCTCTTCTTCTCTTACGGTGCTTACCCTCCTCCCACATCATCGGTCAGCTGCCTCCTCTCCTCCTCCACCGTCCTCTTAGTGCTCCCTCCCCCCGGCCCCGCCACCATCCTCTCAAGCTCCCCTCTTCTCTGCCACCGTCTTCTCAGACCCCACCCCCCTCCACCACCATCCTCTTAGTGCCCCCTCCCCCCAACCCTGGGAGCACGGCGACGATGCCACCGCCATCAGCCTCGACCTCGAGGTTGCTGCACGGCACACTAGGGGGCAGCACGTGTGCAACGTCTCGAATGAGAGGTCGGCAGCGGAGTACGAGAAGGTGATGTGGATAGTAAGGCTGCCGGCAGCGGAGCGGGGGGTGGTGGTTGGGAGGGGCGGAGGAGGTGATGGAGGAGCTGGAGGGGGTGGACTTCATGGTGGTGGAATGGCGGCCAAGGGATCTGGCAAAGGTGCTAAGAGCGGCAAGGGCGGGGTCGAAGGAGATGGTGGTGGTGAGGAAGGGCGTCGGGAGGAGGCGGTGATGGCAATAGGGATGAGGGTAGTTAGGCCAGGGGGCGGTGCCGGATGCGCAACAGTCGGGGGTGGTGTCAGAGGTGCGACGATCAAGGGTGGGGGGGAGGGGGATCGGGGTGTGGCGTGCAGGAGAAGGAGAACGAAGGAAAAAATAAATAATAATAATAATAATAATAATAAGTATTAAAAAATAATAATTTTTTTATATAATAATTTTTATCGTTAAAAAAATTAAATAAATAGTTTAAAATGCTAAACTAATATTTGATTTAAGGATATTTTGAGAATTTGATATTATATTACCAGTAATCTGATTGTCATACCAAATATATCAATAAAAATTTTCAATAATTTTACTGTAATATTATATGTATGTACTAAACACAGAAATCAACATTACTGGCAATCTATCTAGATTACGGATAATTCAGATTATCACTGTCTGGTAATGTACCAAACGCAATCTAAGAGTCCGTGACAAAAGGAAAAGAGGTTCAATACCCACGTTTAATCTGATATTTGACTGTTTCATGAGTAAATAAAAACTCGAGTTGTATTGTCTGCAAATCATATGGTGTATCTTAAACAATTCTAGGTACTCTGGCTGAAGCTTGACCATCCAATATTAGCTAGCTGAACCGGTGACACCTTAACAAGATGGCTGATTTGATGATTTGATGTCGGATCATGATTTTGTAGCCATGCTTCTGCAGTCATATCTATTATGGGTATTATTTGGGTGAAAGCTGGTCTGACATACTTTCTTGCGGTTTGGTGTGGGGGAGAGGGGGAAGGGGGCGCCACCAGAATGGAACAAATTATGGGATTACGTGGGTTTTAATTTTGTGGAGGTTGACTTTTAGGATTTGAATGAATTACTTTAGAAGGATTCTTCGATATAATAGGCTTATTTGATGACGCGGCTTAGATGGAAAGATGAGTCTAGTTTGGATTGTGATTCAAGCGAAGACTTACAGTGCATTCAATCCGAGTCATTTAAATGGTTTTAGTTTCAATAAGAATAAGCCAAATTACACACGAGCTGGATTTGTTGTGAATTTACTGAGGGATTTTTGTGCGTCTCAAATAAATTTAGTTTACTTTAACTAAATAAAATAAAATTTAGTTAATAATATGTAATGAATAACCTACTAGTATTGATAGCTTGGTGAAGTGGAGTTAGGCCTAGGAATAGAGGAGTCTGGTTTAGCTGAAAACTTGGCCGACCAAATAAATTTTTCTTGATTTGGATAAATTTCGCAGTGTAAATCACATTCTTCATTATAACCTGCCACAAAATAAAGCTATTTCAGAAGCCCTCAACCTTAGAGCTTTTTGTTGTTGCTTTCGTAAATGATAACATTTTATTGGCTAGTTATCATTAATATAAATTAGAAAACTTAGGCTTTATGCTTGAATAAGTAAAACATTCATCTCCTTCCTCATATCATGGCTGTTATCTGGGATTTTCAAGGGATGTCTCTACATCATTTGTCTCTCAATGATTAAAGAGCATGTCAATTATCAGGATAACTTTCTGGGCAGTTCAGTTTCTTAGCCACCCTTCATACCTAAATTGAGTACTTCATTTTCTTTGCTAAATGTCTTCAACTAGTGGCAGGAGTTCTCTTTTGTCCCCAAAATTAGATTTTCTTAGTAGTATCAGCCTCCTTGGAATACTGAGATCTCATGGGCATGGACATCGATATGATGTCTAGAGCTGGAAATGTACGTGTATGGCTTAGAAACTTTGTTTACTGTATACTATAATGAAATCTTGTGCGACACAAATACTGAAAATGACCAACTAGAAGAAGCATGTAAATTTTTTTCGGAGTCATGATATGGAACAAACATACAATCTTAAAGTCACGAATACATTTGCGATAATTTTTGAATCAATGGAAATGTAGGCCTTCTTGATTCCTTGTGCTTTCAGGACCTTCTTCTAAGAATTGTTGGTGGCCCAACATGACCAATTAGAACAAGCATGTAAATCCTTTTCAGAGTCATGGTATGGAACAAACATACAATCTTAAAGTCACGAATACATCTGCGATAATTTTTTGAATCAATGGAAATGTCGGTCTTCTTGATTCCTTATTTTCAGTCATTGATGATTTGTGCTTTGAAGACCTTCTTCTAAGAATTGTTGGTGCAGTTGGGCCACTGGAAATGCTTGTTGGGTTTAGTCTTGATTAATGGATTGCTCTCAAAAAAATTGGAAGGCCTAAGTTCCAACCCACCACTCAACATTGGCATCAATGGGAAATCTTCTTGGTAAGGGATGTGATGGAAACCAACTGTGTACCATAATACAATATCTGTATCCTCAATTACTCGGTTCCTGCATTGATCATCAATGAAATCCATATTAATCGTTACATTTTATGGGCATTTAAGTGCCAACTTTATTGGTTATTACCAAGACCACCCGTCAGTTTGAAAGTTCATCACTTTTTTGATGTCAAGGAACAACAAAATGATTAGGAGGCGGGAGAGAAGGTGAGTAAAACAGGGTAACCATACAAATTGTAGTGTTTAATGATGAAGATTTGCTGCTGGCAAGTAATGGAGGATTTTGAATCCCTGAAGGTTTCGTTCCCTTTAGGTTGTGCGTTTGAAGTTTTCGAGAAACCACATATAGTTAAAGAACACATTCTTTAAAGTTTAGATCTGCACTTTTTGGTGGTTTGTATTGCTCAATCTCTAGAATTGCTTAAAGTTAAACCACTGCACTCTTTTGACCTATATGATCAAAGTCCTTATATCCAGTATGTCCACTTAAACGATATTTGTTCCATTGGTTTTTATTTACGTTTGGTTGCATTAGTTTTTATCTTTTCGAAATGACCAAAAATAGAGTTCAACGATGCTTTTAAGTTTGATCTATTCTCTCAAACTAGCAAGGACATTGGGCCGTGCCTGGCACAGCCTGATCCAGGCCCATCAGACCTGAGGCTAAACGGTTGTGCCTGGCAAGGCACGATTAGCATTAGCCCTTAGTTTGGTATGATCCTAGGCCCGATGGGTGGCAGCCCATGTCTGGCACGGCTCATTGGCCCGTAAGCTTTTTTTTTTAAAAAAAAATTACAAACGAACTGTACTGTGCTGGCACGATCTGTTTGTGCCCGTTATGGGCCATGCCAGGCACGACCTATTTGAGGCCGTTATGGGCCGGGGCTAGCACGGCCCGACCTAGGCCCATTCAGCCCATAATGGCCAAAAACGATCAAAAATGACTATTTTTTTTTTTTTTTTTACCTTTTTATCCCTCCCAATAGTTATAAAACAACTATTTTGAGGGGTATTTTGAAAAAAAAAAATCTATAAATTTCTATAAATAGCCTCCTCTCCCATTCTCACCACATCAAATCTACTCTTCTCCCTTCCCTGCTACTGCTATTTCTCTATTCTAACAATATTGTAAGTATTCTAGTAATTTAATTTTTAATTTGTATTTAACAAGTGTTCAAGTACTACACAAGAGGAGGTCTTTGTCGAGGAGCATAAGAAGAGGTCCTTGTCAAGGAGTACAAGAAGAAGCTCATAAATTTCGGTGCTGTCTCTACTCAATTCCTCTACCTCTACTCAATTCCTCCACCTTCAATTAGTTTTTATTTTTTGATTTATAAATTTAGAAATGGCATCTTATGATGAGAGCTATTTTGGCATGCCTCCTATTTTCGATGGAGAGGAAACTAATCTCGTTACTCATACTCTCTCTGAAACTACTCAAAGTCAAACCTCTTCCCATAAGAGGACTAGTGCAGTTTGGTAGGATTTTGAAAGAATTCTTGTTGATGGAGTCTGAAAAGCAAAATATAAAAAATATACTAAATTTTATAGTTGTGCCAGTAGCGAGAAAACTGATCATTTGAGGAGACATAAAGAGAGTCATAGGATGAGTGACTCTTATTTCCAAAATACCCTCAATGTACAAAAGGATCTCTAGTAGGTAATTTTATATATAATCATGAAAATCAAAGAAAAGGACTAATTAAATAGATAGTTAAGAAAGAACTGTCTTTTAGTTTATGTGAGTCTTTTAATTTTGAAGAATATGTTCAATTAGTCCTACAGTCTGCTTACAAAAGAAATAGTAGGCATACTTTTAAAAGGATAGCTATGACAATTTTTTTAGCAATAAAATAAAATTTAATTGAAACTCTGTATGTCTTAAATTCAAAAATTTTATTAACTTCTGATATTTGGTCAGCATCGATAAGTAGTAATTATTTTATTTCTTTTACTATTTATTATATTGATAATGACTAGAATTTAAATAAACATATTCTTACTTTTTATGCTTTTGATTTTTCACATTCTCGACAATAAATTTCAAATATTATTTACCAAACGGTATGTTCATTTGGAATTAATGATAAAATTATATCTATTACTTTTGACAATGCATCTCATAATAATTCTGTTGTTACATTGTTGAAGGACTCATTGCATTCCATTTTAAATGGCCAATTGTTGCATATTAAATGTGCATGTCATATCTTAAATCTTTCTATACAAGCTAGCATGGGCATGGTCCAAGATATAATTTCAAAAATTAGAAATATAGTTTCTTTTATTCATACTTCAAGAGCAGGACTTCAAGAATTTAAGTAACTATATGTAGATCATGGTAAATATTTTAAAAAATTTAAACTTGATGTAATAATTTGTTAAAATTCAACATATACCATGATACATGATGCATATCTATATAGACACTTATTAAGTGCATATATTAATAACCGTGGATTAGATTTTGTATTGATTGAAATTGATTGGATTAAAGATAAAATTTTGAAAGTTTTTTTTGTTATTTTTTATAATGCTACTAATATTCTTTTTGGTATTTATTATTCAACTTTATATTCGTTTTTACAACAAACATTTAATATTTGCAGAAAATTTGTAGAATATAGATTTCATGATATTTTAATGCTTATTATTGAACAAATGGAATCTAAATAGAATGAATATTGGAACAAGATATATCCCATGCATAATTTAGCTGTTGTATTTGATTTATGAGTCAAATTGAGTGGTGTGCTAATTTTACTTGATGTATATTGTGAAAATATGATACTGGATCCTGAACCCAATAAAGTTGATGTAACAAAATTTCTTTATAATATTTATGTGTTATATGATAAAAAAATTCGTAGATCTATATTACCAACACAAAGCTCTATCACTTCTTCCAGTAGTTCTCGTTCATCATCTGTTTTTAATTTTATTGCACATAGGAGACCGACACATGCTTCAAGTTTATCTGCATCTTCTTCATCGACTTTAAATAATGAACTAAAATTTTATTTATGAAACGATCTTCATTCTACATATAATGAAAATCAAATGGATAATCCAGATGTGTTAGCTTGATGAAAAAATATTAAAAATTAATATCCTATTTTGTTTGCCATTGCATGCGATATTTTAGTTATGTTGATGTCTACTGTAGCATCAAAATCTGCTTTTAGTGCAGGTCGGCGTGTTCTTGACGAAAAGAGAAGTTGGATGATCGATGAAATGGTGGAGATGCTGTTCTGCTTCAAAGATTGATTGGATACAGAGGTGAGGTTTCAAGATAAAGTTGGACATTCTACTACATCCTCTGATGATGACGATACAAATGAGACTAACGATTAGTAGGATTTTTATCAAGCTAGCATAGAAGAGCAGGGAGCAGAGAGAGAATCATGAAGGAATTCAGTGAGAGCAGAGAAAAATTGATACGATTTTATCTTTTTTTATTATATTAATTTTTTTAATTATTGAGGTAAGTTACTTCTATAATTCTATTTCTTTTTTCTCCCTCTTCATTGTAGACCTAGCTTCACTCCCTTCTTGTATCATTTTGATATTTATTAATAAACTGATAGGGGTCCACATCAAATCGTCCATCTAACAAGGTGACTTTATATTTAAACCCTGATCCCCTACATTTTTTTAAATTTATTCAAGCATATTTTTTAAAAAAATTAAAAAATCCTAAACAAGCCGTGCCTTGGGCTAGGCTGGCACACGGGCCGTGCCATGCCTGACCCATGGGTTGTGTTGGCGCAGGCCCTCATGGGCCATGCCGGGCTTAGGCCGCGGGCCAAAAAATCCCAGCCCAACCCAACCTCCCTCTTATGAGCCGTGCCAATTACAGCACGGCACTGTAGCCGATGGGCCGTGCCTAGCATAGCCCATCTTGGGCCCGACCGGGTCGGGCTGAGTCGTGGGCAGCCTAGCCCATTGCCCATCTCTACTCTCAAATGGAGAATTACATTCTCAGTATTGGCCAGAAGGTTTTTGTGGCCATGGTGTCTTCGTAAAACTTTTTATTTTCAATGTTTATCATAGTAACATATTCTTAAAAAGCTTTGAGATAATCTGTGATATTACACATTACAAGCTTACCTAAAGTTTGCCTTGATTTGACCTGCATGCAGTTGGTCGTTGATCAACTCAAACTGAGCGTGACCTAATTATATTATGGATACATTTTTATAATCAAGTACCGTGCCAGGTACTAGCCATACCAATACATAAATGTCTCCATTGGGCCCTAATTTTATCCTAAGTTCCATAATTCAATCAGGAGACCAAATTTACTTTGTTTGTGTCCCTAGCGATCTCATTCCTCGTGTTTTTCCTAACATCTGTGATGTGTCTTCGTATAAAATATATGCACAACTAGCACGTATATTATTTCCTTCAACTAAATGGATCCTTGGCCAAGACTACTATGTATGACATGCAATAGTTTCACCCTTAACGTATTGTCCTTATTTTTTCTCAAGGATGTGCCAATGTGTGTGATATTTTTTAGATAGTCTTCCACGTTCACTTTGTTTAATGGGAGGCGGCCACATACCTTTGGCTCCACACGGCTAAGTTGTCGTTACCTCTGCTCTCGTCCGCATAAAGCCCGGCAGCCCACTTCTCCGACTTGTTGTATGCGGTCACCCAGACCTGCTTCTTACTGTAGCTCGCCCTTATCTGAGGATAGTCGTCATCTGTGAGCAGAGAAGCTGCTGTCGCCCCATTGCTGATTAACCGATAGCCTACGCTGTTCCCCAGCTTGGTCTTCTTGTTAGGATTAACGATCAGAAGCTCAGCTGACTCCGAGCCAATATCGATGCGTGCATCGGCTTCGGTCTTTGCTGTTTCCTTGATGATGGTCCAGTAGCTCTTTCTGGGTGTCTCGCCGTCGGTCACCCTCACTGTCTTAAGCTTGGATTTGATGAAGGAATTGTTGGATCCATCTATATCGAGATCGAGGTAGGAGGTGATGAAATGATCGTGGTAGACCCCTATGGTGTTCTCAGCTATCAAAGTGCCGTGTTCATCATTGATTATTTGGTCTACATGGGTGAAGGGAGCAGCCCTGACCTCCAGGATTCCTGTTAGCGATACCTGCAACGAAGTTAAGGAAATTAGCATAGTTGAGGATCTGTTTGGATATTGAATTGAAAATCCTATAAGATTCATGGATTAAGCCATCCATTTAAATATGATGATCCTGTGTCAACCAAACACCATCCAACTCAAAGACTAAGATCTAGATTGGATCTGGATACATAGGCTCTTAGAAAATATAAGCTAAATGGGTCAACAGTTCGATTCCTATGGAATTTTAAGTCCAATCCTATAAAAATATCCACGGAGGCCCGGGGTGGGTCTTCTTTTCGAGGTCCCCATGCTGTAGAGCCTTAATGCAAGGGTTCAAAGTTGGGGATTAGTGTGCGCATGCATGATGGTTTGTCATACAAAGGAACGAAAGCAATAGCATCAGTAGATACATGAGATGTGCGCACAAGGGGGCTCATGGGTTTGGTGATGGGTGCACTTGGATTCTATAAAGGATCCATGCATCGACAAAGGTATATATGCATGAGAGATAAGTGCGACGTGTGAGAGAAGCTAGTCCTTGACTTTTCAGCCGGAGTAGGTGAAATGCGCGCGTTGGATTCGCCGTTAGTACTCGATGTCCGTTGGAGCTTACTCAAACTAATTGGTGCCAAGAAAAAGACTGGCATAGAAATTTTTTGCGGTGGAATCTTAACAGTAGACTAGTATTATTCTGGAAACATTACCCCAAGTCTTATAGAGCCGTCAGTCTTGAACTCCCAATCAATCACATAGTCATAATTTCCAACCGTGGAAACCATCCTCACAACCAAGCTCACGTCTTGTCGAACCTCCGTAATCTGCAAGAAGACACCACAAAATTCAAATATAAAAAAAACAAATTCACTCTTAAAGAACACTACTTGCTCCTAGAAAACTGAAGACTCACCACTTCTTTTGGAATCTCAGTCTCTGTGTGCCGCCAAGAAGCATCTCCAGCGTAGCGCTCGAACACACACAAAGCATTCTTAATCGGGATGGGCTCACCATCCTGGTGAGCAAAGTAAACGTCCATGAATGCAGCATTGCTCGGGCAGTCAGCCATGGGCTCCAAGGAAGACATTGAAAGCCCAAAACCAAATTCCCCGGCATCGAAGAATGTCTTGTAGTACCATTCCTCAGATGGATCCATGTAAGGTACGAAGAGTTCCGATACGTAGCCCCTATACAGTACTCGCCGGTGGGTCTCGTTGTCGTTCTCCTGAATGGATGCTAGGGAGATGATGGAGCCAGCCCGGACGTCATAGCTCAAGTGGAAGGCCCAGTTGGCCCACCTGTGATTAAGTCGATGGAGAACAACGTAAGCGTGGAATCTTTATATATATATATATATATAACAGCTGGCCTGGACCACATCCATGCATGGCGTGACGTCTTAGCAGGACTTCTAAGCCAATTGACGAGAAATAGTGGGATCCACTGGACTACTTGGTAGCAATATTTCAGAGGTGCAAATTGGTTTGAAAAAGCCAGGATATATACTCTGGTTTTGTTTTGGATCTGCTATGCAGTGGATGTTTCCGCTGCTGCTTGGAATTGGATGGTGGTCTGATTCATAACTTAAACCTGAGGGCTTAATTGATGCCGGTCTTCTAGGTCTATTACCACCCAGGTTTGAGCCTTAATACATATATTGATAGATGGGAGTTAGTATTGATCAAACCTGATGGTGTGGCCATCGATCTCGAACCCCTTTCCCTCCGGCTGGACCACCACCCCGGGCTTTGTCTTGGGCCCGAACGGTGGCTTCTGCTTCGAGGCTCGGTAGTCCGTACCGACCGACTTGGGCACGGGAACACTGAACCTGTCCTCATATTCCACGATCTCCATGGCGTCCAAATCCACCACCACCGTTATCCCCTCCAACGGCCTCGCGTAAAAGTTCACCGTATCCCCCTCCATGAAGCACAATATCTTGAGCAGCCTCTTCCCTTGCTTGACCTCCCCAAACCACCCCACGCTGAAGGTGGTGCACACCACGTCCTTCAAATCCTCCCCTCTCTTCTTCACCGATTCTATGAAGGGCTCGTACTTGAGCGGCAGGGCGGAGGCCTCCCCTTGCTCCTCCAAGTTGAGCATGGGATATCCGAAGCCATTGTAGACCTTGTCGGATGCGATGGAGTGATTGGTTATGTCGACGTAGATTTCATGCGTCTGCCTGTCGGACCGAGCGATGACGAAGGCTCGGCGTGGCGGGGCGGCGTGGCCGGATAGCCAGGAGAACACCTCGGGCTTGTCGGGCTCGTCCAAGCCAACGTACTGGAAGGTCAGTGATTTTGATGAGCCGAGGCTGGAGTTTTTGATTATGCGGCGGATGGTGGAGATCTCGGAAGGGGTGAGAGGGTCGAGAGGGTGGAGGCGAGCGGAGCTCAGGGAGAGGCATAGGAGGAAGAAGGGGAGGGTGAGAAGCTTTGGAGCCATAAGTGGAGGGCGAGACAGAGGGGGTACCACGTTGCAGCGAATATTTTCTCGTGGGGTTTGTGGGGGTGGTTGTTTACTATAAAGGGAATTTAATTACCGGTCCACTCCACTGCAATAACAAGCCCAAGTTCACCGATTGAGTAATTACCGACCCATAGGATCATTTTTCTTTGACATCCGGCCGCTCTCCCACCCACTCCTATTCTGAAATCCCAACTCTACCCTTCTCCACCCTCCTCACTCGGTCAAAAAAAAAAAAAAAAAAATCTATCGTCACGTGCTCAGATTTCACATCCCATCCATCTTCTTCTTTGATTCCTCACCCACCAACTCCAATACCGAAGGGAACGTACGGATATCCTACCGAAGAAAAAAAAAAAGGAAACGGATCCCTCCCCGCGAAGCAGGGATGTTTCCTCACCTCGGGATGTAGCTCCACTGCACCAACGCGCAGTGCCATGTGGCCTCCCCCGCTGCATCCGATCAAGAAAACACAACCGTAATCTCCATGATCGGCCAACCATACTTTGACATCGCCGCCCGCAACATGGGACGCCATCCGCTTGAGCACCACCCACGAAACTCGTAAGCCACAGGCAACGGATGCTTGGGGGCTAGGTGGTTGTCCATCGAGATGGAGATGGGCCACCGGTTTGGAGTTATACCTTTTCGCGCCAACGATTGATTCCCTTCTTCCATGGCGTCACGTGAGGGCCGCTTCCATATTTGTGCGAACTGATGACTGTAGTGCTTTGGATGCAATCAAACAGTTGACGTGGGGAAACAAAAATCAATCATTTTTTTGCACACAAAAGGCACAATCCAAACCCTATATAATATAGCCAACAATGATTGAAATGGCTGTAAACTAAACACTGATAATATATTATAGTATACATTTAATATACCACAATGTATACTTAATATATCTAGTACATAATAAATATAATATGATATATACTTAATATAACATAGTACATTGATAATATACTACGATACATAGTTAACACCATATTACATAATAAATATCCCCCCTATACATAGTTATTAGATACATATACATACTTAATGCACCACAATGCACGCACTTAATATACTATAGTACATAGTTAATACACTATCATACACAATTAGTATAATGTAGTATATAGCTCCAGGTACGTGTATACACTTGATATACCACCATGCATATTGAATCTGCCATGATATACACTTTTAATATACAATAGCTCATAGTTAACATAACATAGTACAAGGATAATATACCATGGTAGACTGTTAAGATCATATACTACACATTTAATATCCTTATGTACAGTGCACATTTAATACTATATAAATACATGTAAACATTTAATATATCAGCATGCACATTTAATATACTTTAGTACATAGTTAATATACTGCAGTGCCCAATTAATATAACATAATATATACATCTCTAGATACGTGTATGCACTTAAAAAATCACTATATATACTCAATATGCCACAATATATACTTAACATACCTTAATATGTAGTTAATATAATATAGTATATAGATAATATACCATGGCACATAGTTAATATTATATGGTACATAGTTAGTATCCCTCCTATATACAGTGATTTGGTGTATGTATATACTTAATGTACCGCTATATATGCTTGATGTACTATAGTCCATAGTTAATATACCATGGCACATGGTACATAGTTAATATAACATAATATACAGTCCTCGGTACGTGTATGCACTTAATATATTACTATATATTTAACATGCCAAGATATATACATATTTTATGTATCACATTGCACATTTAATATAATATAGTATACAGTTAATATCCCCAAGTCACAATTAATTAATATAACACAATATATAGATAATATATCACAATACTAGAAGTGGTATATACCATCCGGAATGTATCGCTCTTATATATCTTCTCATGTCGTTATTGCTGTCCCCTCTCGTTAATTGGCTGCTGGTTCCAGGAAAGACGATAGCCATGCTAGTGAGTACAAGACGTTTTACACCAAGACCTTCGTAAGGAGCGTTGCCTGAAAGATCCAGACCGATAACATGCGCCGCTGCTTTGAATAGCTTTGGGAGCCAAAGGTGTCATCATCGCCAACAACAAACACCTGCCACAGGCCTCTCGTTGCATAATATATAAATCTTGCTCTCACCATTCTTCGACGTTTTCTAGTTTGGGATCTGTTGCCAAAGCCATTGGTGGAGCTTGATGGAAGGCGTCTAGCACCGCCTCCCGTCTGCTGCCAAACACCCAACGAAGTCCAACTTCATCACTTCAAATCATCTGAATACACTCCTACATTTTCGGTAAAGAATACCTAATTAAATACACTTCAATGAGAGAATTCTGTCGCATGAGAGGAATGGGATGAGGAAGTCGAGCATGTGAGTATTGGAATTTTCTTTTTGAGTCCGTGAGGGGGTGGGTGGGGAAGGGTTAGAGTTGGGATTTTAGAGCGAGGAGGGATGAAATAGGACCGAATGTTAAAACTTAAAAGGCAATGGCCCTGTGGACCGGAAATCACACAACCGGTCAACAGGGACTTTCCATTACAGCGGGGCCGGCAAGACCGGTAATTAAAAACGCCTAATGTAAATGGAGAGATACTGATAATTTTTTTCCGATCGTGACCGTGTGGGATCAGCATGATGACCATGATTGTGTGAAGCCCATGCCATCAACATGCTACCCTTTGTATTGTACCGGGTCCTATCCAATCATCGCCATCGCACTAAGCATGGATGGCCATAATTGAAAGACAGAACCAATTCCGTTCAAGTCAGTCCGCGAAGATGCAGGGCAACCTCAGAAGCTAGTGCGGTTTACGTGGTGGATTTGTCGTATTCTCATTGTACACGCGCGTCATTGGATCCGAGATAGAGCTGGTAAAATATAATTGAATTCATCGATTTAATTTATATGCGATCCATGATGGATAAATTTAAATTTAAATTAAAAAAATTTAAATTATAAATAAATTAATTTATTTAATTTATTTAATAATTAAATCGAATATAAATTTTAGATATCTAATTCGTTTAATCTATTTAACTCATTTAATATTCAAATCAAAAGGAGTTAGATAATTTATTTAACCTGTTTAACCAATTTAATCTATCTCCGATCTATTTAATTCAGTCTATTTAACTCATTTAAGATCTATTTAATTTATTTAAAATTTATTTAATCTGTTTATGATTCATTTAATTCGATCTGTTTAATCTGTTTAATCTATTTAATCTAATTTAATTTATTTAATAAATAAATTAAATAGATCGAAACCGATTAGATTTTGATTTAAATTTTTAATTTTTTTTAATAAATAAATTAAATTTGAATTAAATATTTTTTAATTTAATTTATTTATAATTTAATTTATTTATAATTTAATCTGATCTGATTGTTATTTATCCGAGGACGACGTCAATGGTGTTATCAATCTTGTGTAAAACGTAAATATCGGAGGCTGAACCCTGCTGGTGTGACAGAGGATAAGATATTAGATTACTAAAATGAAAGTACTTAACCAAAAAGGTGGAGGGGAAGAATCGTTCCCGAAAGTTGATATGACCACTGGTCTTAAACTCTCAAATCCTCGCTACGAGACTCACATCAGCTTACGCAAACCTGGCCCAAATGTTAGAACCTCGAGCCCAACTAATCCTGAGGCCAGTCCAGTATATCCTTCCCTTCTCTTCTAAATACTACGCACCCACCACTTCTCCTGGAACTCTAGTCCCTGTGTGCCGCCGGAAAGCATCTCCTGCGTCAGTGGCACCGGATCCAAAAATTTTGTTTCATGAGATCAATATAATAAAAAAATAAAAAATTATAAAAAAATATAATAATAATAATAATAAATATTATTTTAAAAAATAATAAAAAAATTTATAAAATAAATAATAATATATAATATTTTAAATATTTTTTATAATAAAATATTATAAAAGAATACTGTAATAAAATATTAGATATTATTAAACGTTAAAATTATAACGACTAATCAAAAATAATTCTAACAATACATATTTGATATAAGTAAAAATAAAAAATAAAAAAAAATAAAAAAATATTATAAAAAGTAAGCTAAAGGGACGTAACTAATTCACAGAAGAAAGAATATAAGATTTTCTATTGCATTTGAATTGATTAGGGTATAAAAAATAAATTGATATAAGGTTTAAATATAAGTGGTGGACGGATGAAGACCATGAGATTAAGATAGGATATTAAAAAATAAATAAAAAAGTAATAAATAAAAAAGAAAAAGAATGAGAGAGAGGGAGAGAGAGATCAAAGTGGTGTGAGAGAAGGAGAAAGATGGGATTTATGAGTCATTAATGAGAGAGAATATAGGTTATAATTATTTTTTTTATTTTTTGATGTGATCAATCTTTGTAGGATATAATAAATAAATTGATGTGGAGTTTAAAGATAAGAGATCGAGGGATGGGATTGGGATGAGATATTAAAAGATAAAGGATAATTAGCATATAACACACTATATTTTATATCTATTTACAAATATTCCTTTACATAAAAAAATCGATCAATGTCAACCTTATATTTGATAAAATATCGCAATGTGACCCACATGGCTCTCAATTTGGATCCATGCTCACCGCCAGGGCCTACGTGGCAACATACTTGGGGTTATGGTCCGACGTGGCAACTTAACAGTGATAGAGAAGCTGACATAGAAGGAGTTAAGGTGGAAAAATATCCGTCCGCACATGAGACGCAGGTGGTCGTCTCTATGAATGCCTTTTTTTCCTTATTCTCTCTCAGAGTTCGATCCATCGCTATCAGTCTCTTTTACTTAAATTTTCCTAAAGAAAATCGCTGGTCGAATGCCTGCTTCATGGTGTAAACTGCTTTGAACGGCTCGAAAAAGGAGCTCCTCCCATCTCAATCTAGATTTAGACCAAAAAACATCCGGTTTAGTTGAGGTATGCTTGTTTTTGAAATGTATTGTTCCAATGAATTATCCTCCCATAATTGCATGATTTCTTGGAGTGATGCGTCTTTTTTAGATATATTTGACAAATTTATCCTATTTGTTTTGATTTATATGTTTGTTTTTATAAAATTTTGAAGTTAGGGTTTCTAAATTGAGTTTTTTTTCCCGCATCCTTTTATTATGTATGGATGTTTGGTTTTTATTTGTTTTGCATGCCTTTGTTTATTACTTCATGTGATTGTGTATTATGAGATTTATAAATGTTCAATTACCGGATAATATATTCACCGTGGACTGTGGGCAAAATAGACTCTTATAATATTGAGTTATTTGCCCAATTGTTTATATTTATTTGATATGCCACTATGGACCCATGTCTTAGCTTGGTAGATAAAATAAGGCTTCTAACGGTACATGCATAGCTTGCGTGCAGGTATGATGCATGGGTTAGGCTTATAACTCACTCAGGATAGCTTGCATGTAGATAAAATAAGGCTTATAACTCCCCCAGGATACTTCATAGTTAGGGCATATCCAAAATTTCCTTCCTGGATTTGCTGCCGTCCAAGATATTTTTACCATGGCTGGAAGATGGCAATGGCATTTCTTCAAGCCTACACTACCATGGCCAGATGATTCTCTTTTCCAAGCTCCCAAACTGGAAGAACTCAACCTTGTGAGATAGAGACAGAGGGCAAGAGTTTCTAAGGCAAGGTGATCAAGAGCGATTAAAAAAAGAAAGGAAACCAAGAGACTAATAGAATGAGATCTTTACCCTTTTTCTTGACGGAAATTTTTATCGCCTATTGAGGTTTAGGTCCACGTCAGCTCTCCCATCGTCGTTCGATTGCCATGTCGGATCAGAATCTCAATTATATTGCGACATAAGCGCCGACGGCGAGCACGGACCTCAATTTGGAGGTCTGTGGATCGCATTACAATATTTTATCAAATATAAAATTGATATTGATTGATTTTTTCATGTAGAAGGATATTTGTAAATCGATGTAAAATATAAGAGGTTATATATTAATTATCTAAGATATTTGCACTCAAATATACGTATTGCATTTTAAATCCTGACAGGCTCCCCACCCTGCCCAGCATGGTAGGCGTCGATGAACGTGAACATGGCCCGACTGAGTAGTCGGTCAGCAGCTCGAGCGATGCATCGAAGGCCCTTAATTAGCTGATGTCCCCGGCATCGAAGTGGGTCCCGTGGTGCCACTTCTTAAGAGGGATCCATGTAGGGTGTGAAGATTTCTGATAGGAAGCTCCTTGTGCAAGACATCTAAGAAGATTTCTGATAGGAAGCGTGGGGGGTGGGGTTGAGGGGGGATGAGAAGGCTGGCTGGACATCTAAGCCCAAGTGGAAGGCCCAGTTGGCCCAGCTATATGTGACAATAAGAAATTAAAGGTGGTAGGTTCTTGCGTTGATATCTGTACTAAAATAGTCAGTCCCATTTCCTAATGCAACAAAGGGAATTGGCTTGAATGATCGCAACAACATAGATGGACCCTTGTACAAAGATGACAGTTTATAACCTAACCCTCCAATCTAACTTGCAAAGGATTCATTTTAAGCAAGTTAATTTGGATTTTACATAAATAAATTTGAATCATAAACAGGTCAATCTACCTGGACTAGTTTATTAAATAAGTTCGATTCAAGTTTAAATTTTTGATCTATTTAATCTATTTTAACTCATTTAATAATTAGATTGGACCATTATCCAATTTGTGTAATCTGCTTAAAATATGCTTAACTTATTTATGATGTATTTAAGCTAATCTGCTTAACCTATTTAATCTCTCTTAATCTATTTAATAAATAGATTATGTGGGTCTAACCGGATTACCTATTTAATAAACAGATCAGATCGATGCGAATATAAATTTTTAACCCATCTAATAAATAAGTCGAACTTAGATTGATAAATTTTTTATTCGACTTGCATCCGACCTGATGTGTCGGATTGCCATCTCTACCTTGCACCCTAGCAACTGTTTTACAATATATCAAGGCCCCGTAGAGGGCCTGCTTCCAGTTGGGCCTATAATTGGTTCATCTTTTTTGTTGTTTTCATTATTTTGATGATATCGGTGGAAGTTGACAGTTGATAGTGGGTGGACGCGAACCTACACCACGGCAAATCGATTTTGGACTCTAACTTGCTTCTCAAATGTAGGCCCATGGGTGACGCATGGCATGGTTCCTGAATCAAGACCTGAATTTTAGTTGGAATAGGCAGTCACTTCAGCCTATCAAACTCAATAAGATTAATTATATTAAATAATACGTTTAAGTTTGCAATCCCTCGATCTAGCTACCGGCAAAAAGTGGATCTCAGAATATATATGACTAAACAAAAAATAAGTATGTATGCCATCGAAAAAATGATCAGCATGTGTTATCAAATAAAAAACATATGGACTCGTATCGAACAAGATAGCAATAGCACGTAGACAACTTGAAATCCCATTTCTCTTATCATATAATATGTACTACCAAAAAGAAAGGGTGGTGCGTTTTTGGTGTCCCATGTGACGATGTGTAACTCCATCACAATCTGAACCACAATTGCACAATATATACTACCCGTAGTTATGTTAGTTGGGTTCATGCATTATTCTTCCAATTGTTGTGAGAAGAAAGGGAGTAGTACTGTCCGAACCTGACAACGTGGCCCTTCCCCTCCAGCTGGACCACCACTCCAGGCTTTGTCTGCGGCCCGAACGGCGGCTCCAGCTTTGACGCTTGGTAGTCGGTCCCGACCGCTTTTGTCACCGGCAACACCTTCCTCTCCGTATGCTCCATTATGGCTCCATGGCGTCTAAATCCGACAACATCATTGTTATTCCCCCCCCCCACCCCACCTCCAACGGCCTCATAATAGTTTGCCGTGTCTGCCGCCAAGTAGCATGGTATCTTCAGCAACCTAGCTCTTCTCCGACTCCACCTCCCCGGACCACCAGGCCGGGAAGGTGTGGCACACCACGTCCTTGAACTTGGCCCTCTTTTCCTTGCCGACTCAATGAATAGCGTGTGGTTGAACGGCAAGGCAGAGGCCGCCTTTTGGCCTTCCAAGGTTAGAGTGGGGTATCCAAAGCCATCATAGACTGAGTTGTGTTGCTGCTGGTTCCGATTGAGATCAGAAGGTGGACAACTAGATCTTGTACAGAGATATTGGAGTGGCCTGCAAAATAAAATCTGGATCGAAAGTTTTTACTCCAACGAGAATTCTCCGACATTCAAATCAAAAATTAGAGAACAACAAAAAATCGTAAGTAATTTGCTGAGATAGATTGCTTATCTGAGTCTTCGAAGCTTTGGTTATTTATGGAGTATGGTTGAACAACCATGAGAATGTTCAGTTTCGAAGTTGTCGGATTATTGGATATACTATTGTGGGTGAGATACTCTAGCCCTTATTTGTTCCTGCGAGATTAAGGGGAACTAGTAACATCTGAGCTTATCCACCTAGGCTGGACAGCTGCTGCACGTGTCAAGAAATTGACTGACCGAGGTAATGGAGGATGCTTACGTGCCAGATGGGCTGCGCATCAGACTGGATGCAAATAGCTCGGCTCTGTATACCTCAACTCGATGTTCGGATCGGCATAGCCCACTGATATGAAGTATTACACTGATCCGAGGTATCCACGGTTATCACTATAATACTATTCTCCTACTTCTGAGTCTGAAAATCAGGTAAAAAGAGTACCTCTAAAGTCGTATCTAGGATTTGAGGATGCGCACCCACATATTTTCACATGTGTCCCCAGTATTTAAGACTGATGACATCAATCTGTCGGTCGGGTAGGACTGTTGCGAATGATCGTGATTGATGGGACCACTCAGCTGGCGGCTCTCTCAAGAAATTTAATTTTTCGACGGCGAATCTCTGTCTTCTCCTTTATTTTCCTTTAAATCTGCTTTTCAAGTGTCTTGAGAAGGCGACTGCGACCTCCTCCGCTTCAGATTTTCGCTACGACCCTCAGAAACAAAATGAATTCGGAGCTCCTGAGGAAGCTTGAATAGGCATCGACTCAAAAAAAGTAGACTAAAGCTTCGTCCGTTAGTCCTCCGGCCTCAGTAGGCGGTGATGACAAGGTTCCGGCCACCGAATCGACTATTGCGGCCGTGGAGAATGAAAATCCCCCTTTGATTGTTGAGTCTATGATTTCATCATTGGAGGCCGTGATAAAATCTCCATCAGAGGAGATTCCAACAAAGGAGACACAGGCGATAGAGGTGGCAAGTCATCCAGAAGAAATTTCAGTGGCAACGGCGAAAACTAGGGACCCTTTGGAGCAAGCGATTCCTACCCAGTGCCTTCCCCCGACTGCTTCCTAGACAGGCCCTTCACAACCAGTGCTTTTTGCTCTGCCCTCAACAGAGAATCTTAAGACTGCGATGGAGTTTATGAAGAATTTTCTTTCGTCTGGCGAGAGACAGCACCTGGATGGACAAGGGGCTCAATATTGAATGACTAACGCCCTAAGGTCTCTTGCTCAGGTAAAAAGTTTTTAGATTTCTTCTTTTGATCTCCTGCAACTTGTTGTATTTTAATCTCACATAGTTTTGTGCAAATTTTGTCCAAATAGGATATTATTTGGCCAGTTTCATCGGCTCCACCTCTAAGGCTTCAACGTTAGAGCTTACAATAGCGAGAAAGGAGATAGATTGGCTGAAGTACCTTTTGGAGTAAGAGAAATCAGCTAACGTCGAACTGACCAAAGAAGTTGACCTTTCTGAGGAAGTCCTTTGAGAAGCTCGAGAGACGATGATCACTAAAATGATGAGATAAGGAGAGCCGAAAAGAAAATCGAAGATCTCGAGAGATAGAGATTTGGGGCTGAGAGAGATTGCCGTCGAGCTCGCAATGACATAGAGTGCCTGAAGAGGATACTTAAGGAAAAAAAGAGTCAAGATGTTACACCCTCCGATATTCATTCTTGAAGGAGTCTCAGTAAGAGCTCAGCCAAGAGGCTCCGAACCTCAGACAGAGCAAGCCGTGGGGAGAAAACACCTCAGAGGGGTGGAGGTCTGTTTCAAAGGAGGTTCAGGCGACTCAGAGACTGCCTGCATCTCAGGCTGAACTTCAGGAGGCTCTGTCAAAAATGGAGCATCAGAAGGAGAAGCTGGAGGAGGAAAGAAAAGGCAAGGCTCTTCTCTATCGCCGACTCTCAGATCAGGAGCTTCTAATTGTGAATACTCTCAAAAGAGTAGATTGGCAGTGGAGAAGAGGAGTCAAAATTATAAGCCAAGCCTGCAAGACAACATTCTCTGCGGGCTTCGAGAGATGCAAGATAATGGCCCAGACACACCTTCTTGTTGATAGTACCAAGCTTCTACAAGCCAACTTTCTGGATGAAAGTCTGAAGGCCGTGATAGAAGATGGCAAAGGGAGATTCGCAAAAGTATCCCAGTGCTTTATCAAACCAAATACAGTCGATATGGCCACCTAGACAGAAGGGACTGTTGACACTGAGGAAGGTTGCTCCGAAGCAGGTCACCCTAATGATGCTCTAAGATAGTGATATGTATTTTTCTTTCCTTTAGTAATTTGAGCTTTGTCGAACTTTGTAATTAAACTTTCATGCAAATAAATAAAATTTGTTTTACCATTGTTCATTGTGTTTAATGAGTGAATATGAACCATATTCCAAGTCATGTTGGCTAAATTCCGATCTATATTGGCTAAGAATTTAACTATGCTTCAAGTGATTCAAATCATTAGGCATGAGCTGAGCCATAATCTGAGCTATATGAATTATCGGAAGTATTCATCACCTGTTGAGGATCGAAATTTGAATCGCCTCCACATAGCAGATACCATCGCACGTCCTCGCACATCTCTTCGAAGATGGCATAGAGTATGATTTGTCTGCTACTAGGATTAACTACCATATCAGCGACAGGGGTTGTACCCGATTAGTAGTTGCCATGTGTCAAGCATCCGTTCAAACCTCATCGATCCACGTCTCCAGTAATAAATGCTCTGAGAAGAAGGATCGCCAAGAGATCTTTTAAACTACGGCCTACTTAAACCCCAAAGGAGATTGATCGCAGGCTTCTAGGACTTCCAATCGCCCTTGTCTTCTTCTGCCCCCATCTTCTTTTGCTGTAGGTTCTCCTTCTTCCTCCTCCACTTTTAAGGTTTCTTCGTGCAAAGGAGAATGGCTTCCAAAGACTCCGACTTCGTCCCGCTAGGATTCCAGTCTGAACTAATAGAGAGGGATGTGATATTGCTCCATAAGCAGTTTCAGATCCCACCGGCATTCCAACTGAAAATTTTGAGGCCAAATGATCAAATTCGCCAACATCCCCCAAGCCGAATGAGCCTCTACAAGGAATACTTCCGAGCTGGATTGAGGTTACCCCTTCATCCATTCTTTGTAATATTTTTTCAATTTCTCGAGATATCGTCATGTTCAGTAGTCTCGAATTCATGGCGGTATATATATGATTTTACCATAGTATGCATACTAGTGGGGATTAATCCCAGTGTCGTACTTTTTTGCTCCTTTTTTTCCTTCAAGAGGCATCCCAGATCATGCGGGTGGTGGAATGTAACACCCCGAAAGAAAAAAGGTGTCCACCCATTGATCCAAGACCCTCCTTCTGCTATCCATAGCTGGAAGAAGCACTTTATGTTTGTCTCACAGATGTCAGGCAAGAATTGGGGGTTTGCCGTCTGGAGTGAATCTCGAGAAGAGATATTGAAGGAGCCCTACTCAGATCAGCGTCTGAGGCAGGAGTCGAAAATCTTGCACAGCTTTAAGGTCTCGATGCTGAAGGAGCTTCTATCGGAGCAGACATTATTTAATGTCGGCATCAGCCAGACATGTTCTCAAGGTGCGCATGGGTCGTCTGTCTCTGAGCCAAATGTTCTTTGATTTATGCTTTTTTTTTTTACGCTAACCACTTACTTGCTCTGCTTGTAGCAATAGATCTAAAATTATGAAAGAAATTGAAGAAGAAGGCCCACCGAAAAAGGACAGCAGAGCCTGTGCGTGGTCGGAGCACCCGCATCAAGATTAGTAGTCCCCCCGCATTGCCGACTTCTGGGTCAGAGGGACCCGAACCTCTCCGCACCGACAACTTTAAAGTCGTAAGGGCTCGATCTGGCTCGACTTCCTCGACTTCTGATGGGGATTGAAGAAGCCAAATAGGTCGAGCCCTTGAAGAAGCAATTCTGAGCCTATCAGCCCCCAAATCATCGACTTTTCTCCGGAAGAGGAACCAGTCGAGGCAACTAGGACTTTTAGGACTGCACCGGCTGGTCTGAAGCTCGAGGCTTCAGTCTTGAGAGATTATAAGCTGGTGCACGAACTGTTCACTGGGATGCTCCTCCCGACCGATGCAAATGAGCTGTTAGCCGAATTGCGTAGGGCGGTAAAGAAAGGAGCTGTGGGGTGCTTTATTCGGATAAGCTGAAACCTCTTCAATTTTATTTATTTCAAACATACACCTGTTATGTTACTGATATGAGATTTTTTTAATATCTTATCCATTATCTGAATGGGTATATAGAGCACTCCCATGAGCTTTCGACAGAAATAAGGAAATACACGGCCGACATCGAAATACTTAAAGTGACAAAAGACAAGGTTGAGAAGGAGGCTGGAGAAGCCTCCATGAGGGCTGATGCTGCTACAAAAAGAGTTGAAGATGCCAAAGCAGCCCTGAGAGGAGCTATTGAGGAAAACCCCCAACTGCTAGGCATCCAAGAAGCACAAGCAGTGAGAATAAAAGAGCTTAAGTTCCTACTGAAGAATAAAAAAGCTATGATCGAGGTAGCAAAGAAGAAGGTGGCAGAGGTGGAATGCGGTGCTGAGGCACGGCTTAGGGCCACCGCCTTAAAGATAGTCGAGGATTTTTGAATGTCAGAGAAATATCACGATGAGAAAGTCGATTTTACCACTAATGCCTACATCGATGGGAAGTAGTTGGTCCGAAACAAGATCGCCACTCAGTATCTAGAATTAAATTTAAATTTTTTGGATGAAGTCTGAGAGCCCACTGCAATCGATGCACCCACAACAAAGACTCCCAGGCCAGATGCTGCCCCTTAGGCTTTTTTATTTTTTTTACTTTTTTTTGTACTTAGATCTTTCGAGGCCTTTGTAAAAAATTTTGAAAAAAATGAATGAAATTTATACTTTTTTATACTATCTGCATTTTTCATTATTTTTGATAGGCTATGCTTACGTATTTTTATTCAACACATAAGGACTAGTTCCGATCTAAAGAACTTAGAATTATCCCAACCAAAAGAATAACTAATTCAATTCTGACCTTAGAAATTTAGATGAATCCTAAGGGACTCTAAGCTTCGCTATGAACTTAATTCCGATCTTAGAAAATTAAGCAAAGTCATTTCAAGCAAAAGAACTTCAATGAAAATAGTTTCGATCAAAGAAACTTTAGCGGAGACAGTTTTGATCAAAGAAACTTTGGTTTCGAATAAAAAAACCTCAGCTAAGTCAGTTTCGATCAAAGAAATTTTGGTTCAAAATAAAGAAACCTCAATTAGGTCAGTTCTGATCTAAGAAATTTTAGCAAAAATAATTCCAATCAAAGAAACTTCAGCAAAGATGGTTTCGATCAAAGAAACATCTATAGGGTTAGTTCTAATCAAAAAAAATTTGGTTCCAAACAAAGAAACCTTAGTTAGATCAGTTTCGATCAAAAAAATTTTAGCAAGAATAGTTTCGATCGAAGAAATTTTGGTTCTGAATAAAGGAACCTCAGTTAGATCAGTTTCGATCAAAGAAACTTTAGTAAGAATAGTTCTGATCAAAAAAACTTTAGCAAAGATGGTTCTGATCAAAGAAACATCTGTAGGGTTAGTTCCGATCAAAAGAACTTTAATTTTGAATAAAAAAACTTTGATTCCAAACAAACGAACCTCAGTTAGATCAATTCCGATTAAAGAAACTTTAGCAAGAGCAGTTCCGATCAAAGGAACTTCAGCAAAGACAGTTCCGATCAAAGAAATCTCTGTACGGTTAGTTCTGATCAAAGAAACTTTAGTTTCGAATAAAGAAACCTTAGTTAGGTCAGTTTCAATCGAAGAAACTTTAGCAAGAATAGTTTCAATCAAAAGAATTTTAGCAAAGATGGTTCCAATTAAAGGAACCTTTATAGGGTTAGTTTCAATCAGAAAAATTTTGATTTTGAACAAAGAAACCTTAGTTAGGTCAGTTCCGATCAAAGAAACTTTAGCAAGAACAATTTTGATCAAAGAAACTTCAGCAAAGATGATTTGGATAAAAAGAACCTTAGTTAGGTTAATTCTGATCAAAGAAATTTTGGTTCCGAACAAAGGAACCTCAGTTAAGTCAGTTCTGATCAAAAAAAATTTAGCAAGAATAGTTTCGATCAAAAAAACTTCAGCAAAGATGGTTCTGATCAAAGGAACCTCTATAGGGTTAGTTCCGATAAAAAAATTTTTGATTTAGAATAAAAAAATTTTGATTCTGAATAAAAAAATCTCAGTTAGATCAGTTTCGATCAAAAAAACTTTAGCAAAAACAGTTCCGCTATCAGAGACTCCCAAAGCCCTCCAAGCGCATGTCCATGGCATGCAAACTTCTACCAACATCGAGGCTAGGATTGGAGGCTCGGAAGCCTCCCCTGTGCACATCTCCGACGTCGGGCCTTGCCGGTCGAAGGCTCTGAAGTCACTGCACCCGCATCTCACCTCCGACAGCATCAAGCTCGTCTAAGTCTGTGGTTCTGAGCTCACCACACCCTTAGGTCTCGAGACTCTCGATCCACCGAGGATGAGATCAGGGAGCACAGACCTTGCTGCATCCTTTCCTCTATCTATTGTTGCTGGTTTCGATTGAGGTCAGAAGGTGGGTGACTGGGTATTGCACAGAGATGCTGGAGTGACGTACAAAATAAAGTTTATACTGGAGGTTTTCGTTTCGATGAGGATCCTCCGATGCTCAAGTCAGGAATCAGAGAACAGCAAAAAATTGTAAGTGATTTACTGAGATGGATTGCTTACCTAAATCTTCGGGACTTTGGTTATTTATAGAGTATGGTTGAATAACTATGAAAATATGCAGTTTCAAGATTATCAGATTATTGGACTACTATTGTAGGCGAGATACTCTAGCCCTTATCTGCTCTTGCGAGATTATGGAGAGTCAATTACATCTAAGCTTATCCATCTAGGCTGACAATTACTGCATGTGCCAAAAAATTGACTAACCGAGATAATGGAGGAAACTTACATACTAGATGGTCCGCGCATCAGATTGGATGCAAATAGTTCGGCTCTGTATACTTCAGCTCGGTATTCGGATCGACATAGCCTACTGATCTGAAGTATCATACTAATTCGAGGTATCCACAATTATCACCATAACAAGTTAGATGTTATGGATTTATTGGATAGGTCGACATGGGATTATATATGGGCTGATGGTCAGGAGAGCATGTCGGCCATACTTGTCGGGCTCGTCTAGGCCTACGTAATAGAGGGTTAGTGATTTGGATGAGCCCAAGGTAGGATGATTTTATTACACCGCAGATGATGGAGATTGCAGAAGGGATGAGGGGGTCAAGAGGATGATGGTGGGTGGAGGTCAGAGAGCGATATGATGCACCTCGAATCCGACCACAATCAATATGGTAAAATCGATCAATCAAAATCTGCCACAAACCTACTACGAAGCCTTCAACTTAGCCAATCAACTCTCACATATGGCTAATTCAGAAGTGTATGAACATGCCGAAATCTCCCCCACTTACTTGCAGCTAGTCCATGATAGAAAATGGTTCTCAAAATCGTGAGAATGGTTATCCAAAATATCCTATATTATATTCCAAGATTTTATTGCGACAAATATGAACCTTGTCTATATAAATTATTGTAAGAGAATTCTTTAGATAAGTTTTAAGTTCTAAACTCCACACTCTGAGTACTAGGGAAGGTCAAGATTTTGAGTTCTGAATTTCCCTCTCTACCACTTATACAGAATCTCCACTATATTTTGACAGGTTTATTTTACTTAGACATTGGACATCCTCTGTCGAATACTCTCTAGTAGAAGGACTTACCTATTTGTAATGTTTTAGGACCAAGTTTGACATTGCATTGAAGATCCGACCATGATTTTTCTTTTTCTATCACCGATCAAAGACAATCAACCTAGCTGTGACTGCATCCGATCAAATCCCAGCAACCATCATCCATCATCCAAGGAGGCGCATCGAGATCTTCGACTAGCTCTTTTGATTCTTTCACTATCTCATCAAGCTCTCCAACATACCAACCAGTTCAATGATTTAGTCAAATCGGCTTTTGACAGCAACAATATGGAAAAAAGAGGAGGGAAGTATCCATCTTGGGAGACATGGGTGGCTTGAGATACTGATATATAGGATGAGCATGGATACTCTATTGTCCATGGTTTATACTGTAGAATACCATGGGTTGCTACCATTAGCAAATGGACAGCCATCAAATAAAATAGCTTTATTTATTATACACGGTATATATTGTTTGATGGCTATCCATCTACTAAACTTGGCTATCAAGTGCTGCATAGTATTATACAGTACAAATCATACACTACAGAAGATCCTGGGATCTATATAAGTCATAACTGCACATTTTACCGAACACACAATTATGACAATCACGATGCTTCGAATGTTATATCTACGTGCTTTACCCAAAAAAATTGTTTTATCAGTGTGCCGAAGTCATGTACGTTGAAGCCATTGTAATGTATGTTGAAGCTTACAATGCATGGCGAAGCATAACAATATAAGAATGTGGGCACAAAAGGGACATGATTAGGTTCAGATGTGTGACTACCGGCACCTATTGAACATGGCCAACGCATGCACATGATGACATTCGAGTTCAGCAGAAGGTGCTGGTTTGGTACTGCAAATTAGGTTCATTGTTATGTATGCTTTGATTGGCATTGCGACAAGCAAGAATTACCAGCTTTGGCAATAGCCAGTTTTGTGTTCCTAGTTAAATATTCAAGTGTGGATATGGTGATTAGATGATGGAGTCAATATTGAGAGGGAATGTCGAAATCATTGTTTATTCTGACCCGACACCAGACTCCAGAGGTGAAGAGCTGGCAAGAAATTACTCTCCCTCATGAATTTGCCTATTAATTAAATATATTTAAGGACTGCATGGCAGGTTTGAAGTCATTGGGATGATCTCTGTCCCAAGAGTGCCAAGGGACACTGCTACTAGAGTCGAGCTTCTATGTTGGACAAGATATCTTATTTGTTAGTCCATGGTGGGAACGAGTGCTATCCTGCAAAAGATACTTAACGAGTGATACGTACCCGAACCCCATGTAAATACTGCATTTCTGCAATCAGTATAGAAGTCTTACGAGCAAATAAGCTCATGCGATGAACGTTTGAGAAATAATAAATAATTAAAATATTGAAATAACTATATAAAAATCGAAGTTTTTTTGTACTATTTTGCCGATATCGGTGATTATTAAGGGTTGCAAGTGGCTGGAGCAGAAGGGATCTAGACCATTCGAAATCTAGACCTATAGGACAAGCATGATATCATCCCCAAACTAAGACCCAAGTATATTTCTTTTTGATAATTAATAAAAGTTGAACTAAAGAAACAATTCTAGTGTATAAAAATTCGAACAAGCTGGTTAGGGCTGTCAAAACAAAACTCCTATTTGGTTCAAAATTGAACCTCTTCATGCTTGACTCAATTAAACTCCAAACTTTTTTTTCTTTTAAAAAAAAGTAATCACTATGTGTTTTATAATAGTCTAATTATTATCTATAATAAATTTTATAAAAAGCTAACAGCATAAATTAGTGACGAAATAATCTCCTAAATCAATTGTACCACAAAGCAACGAATAAATAAAACGTACATTGTGAATAACCTATTCTACATGAGTTTAATTAATAACATCGGCATATAAATAGTCAAGAGAGCATGTCGGGCATGTTGTGCATATCTAAACCGACGTGTCGGAAGATTAACATTTTTAATGAGCACAGTTGGAGGATTTTATTGTGCATGGATGATGGAAATTTTGGAAGGGGTGAGGGGGTCGATCAAGAGGATCATGATAGGCCAAGTCGAGGTAGAGGAGAGATATAGAAGAAAGAGGAGAGGGAGGAAGGAATGGCCCAACATTGGTGTCATAGTTGGCTTGAGAGAGTAAGATTCAGATACTGGATAGCTAAAGCTAGTAAGATTCCATATATAAATACATCTGAACCAAGGGCCCAGCAAATCCTTGTTGATATACAATTAAAGGGCTACCAGAATAAGACATGACACCTAACAGAGCAATTTGGTATATCCAGCACTCTAAATCACATTATCGTTAGGTCAACAAAGGTGGTTAGAAGCATGGACATCCAGTGACGCCAAAGTCACATACCCTTTTATAGGGTCACCTAATTTTGATAAGGTATAAATATATATGACTCGGTGATGTGATTTCTACCTGCTACATTAGCCTAGGGTCTTCCAATACTAAACGAAGACTCGTGAAGTGGTCATCCTTTTGACGGTAGAATTGGACAAGCTTGTAAAACACGTAGAGAAAAAAGTTGAGTCTACAAGCCAGCCTTAGCTAATCATATCAAATTAGCAATTTGAATGTATCATGCCAAAGAATCTAATGGGAACATTTTGAAAACTCGGCGTCTTAGTTTAGTGATTTTATAGACAATAACCAAAAGGCGCGTGCAAGGCGTTGTGGTTGCCAAACGTTCTAAATAATTACAAATTAATCAGTAATGTAATTATCTAAGATTAAGTTTAGGTGTCTAGATGCTGTCTAAACACTCGTCTAATATTATTTACGATGAGATTATTAATTAGATCAGATCTATCAATTCAGGATGGGCCACTCATATCATGCATTAATCTATATATATATATATATATATATATATAAGATAAAAATATAGGAGCTATATATGTGGGTTCGTGATTAGATTGATTTACTATTGAGTTGGTGGGATTGGTCTAATCAATAAATTTTTATGTAAAAATGACTGTGTTTTAACTTTTCAGTCTCTCGTCGTAACACAATGGATCCCAATCATTACCAGAATGAATGAAGTACCCTTCATGGTTGTCATGCCAAGTGGCAGCAAGGATCAGTGAAATTAAGAGGTTTAGGTCCTAAAACCCTCTTATCCTTAAACTACAGTTAAAAACAAAAAATCAGATATTTCTGGACGTAGGACAAATTGGTGGGAGAGACCATCCTCTTAAAGTGGGGATATTTCTATCCGGAACAAATTTTGATGCCTATAATTCAAAATCATGACAATTTATGAATTCAAATTAATATTTACTAATTATAATAGCAAATAGATTTCATTTAAAGATTTGTTCATTGTTCTATCAATTTTTTTTTAAAAAAAATATTTATTCATTCCTAATCCATTTTTTTGATAAACCGGCTAAAAAAAAAAACTTCTATCTATTTTTAAATTTTTAAATATTTTATATCTAAATTATTTAATAGTCAAATTTATTATAACTTCCAAAAGCAAAATTGCTGTAGCTGTTTAGCCAAATCAAATAACAATTTTCTGTGCCCATAATAAAAGACAAAGTCTCAACTACCACTTTTGCACGACACCAAATTTCGAGCAATCATGCAAGACAGAGGAGATCTGCCGTATAGGGATTGTATGCGTTAGACCAATCAGTGTTTATATCCATCTGCAATCAAGAACTTCGTATCCATGTTTGTTATGTATCCATCTTGGATCGATCAAATCGGATGGAATAAATAGTACAAATGAATTATGTCGAATTGAATTGGGTGAGTAAAGAACACATCATGCAAGTATTTTAAAATAATTATAATTTTAAAAAAAAGATTTAGATTAAGACTATATGGGATTACATCTGAAATGGAGTATACCATTAGACATATTTGATCCAAATTTATTTTAAATAATTTTAATTATCTACAACTAATATTCATCTTCGGATTAAAATAAATTAGATAAAATCTATCTCATTAGGATCCGATAATGTTTAGCATCTGATAGGTCGGTTATAATTGTCACTGTACAGCCGTGTGACAGAGGGGACCAAACTCTCCCTGGCGAATAAGTGGCATTCATGAAAGCAGTCACATGCTTACCAAGTAAAAAAGCAGCCACATCACATGAGAGGATTCTACACATTTTGTTAGGTTGTGTCACATTTTTTGCTGTCAGAAATAGCCAGGTGTCACATGCATTCCATACTTTTCTCCAGATACTGGACATGTTCCTCCTGTCCACTATTAAATTGAGAAAAGCCTTCTAGCTGGACCCCTGGAGGAGCTTGGCTCCAGTGGCCTTCAGTTGGCCACGCAAGGGAGTGGACCAACAATAGTCAAGCAAGGTCATAGCCAGAGCCCAGGCCCACGGAGCTAAAGGGACCGTCAACTGTGGATTAGAAGATTGCCGGACCTCCAACAGCAGCAGCAGGACGGAGACAAAGGGATGCAGAGGGTGGTGTACATTGCTCAGCCTTCCAGTGGCAACAATATGAAACAGGAGCAGTAACACATGTGGATTGAACATTTGCTAGAGCTAAACTTTAAATTTCTAGAGATTTTTCTTGTCATCAAAAGTATGAAATTACCTAGTTTTATGCTCTGGATCATGGTATAAACAACTTGCACTATGAGCTGGACCGAAGAAGTAACAGAGAAACTGAAGATATTTAAAATATTCTCTGTAAGTATCTAAATCAGATGCATGCTCAATATCTAGCCCATGTTAAAATCAAAACAATTTAATATCTACGAGTTGATTTTTTTTGTTTGAAAATTTTGAATAGCGAAAATATCTCTATTTTTTTTAAAAAAAATTATGATATCTTGTGTATATTATGGACACAGGATATCATAATATGCATATAGAATGTCATAATTTTTTCAAACGACAGAGATATTTTCGTCATATAAAATTTTTAAATAAAAAAATTAATTTATAAATATTAAATGTGCATTACATGGATTAATTAAATAAGATGATGTACTTTACATCAAATTTTTTATATTATTGATAATGTATAAAAAATTTTACGGATAAAAAAATTTTGTGTGTATGATGATGATTGACTCAAATGTAGGATCGATGAAAAAAAAAAAATTTTTTTTGCACACTGTTTGACCCTGCGAGTGAGCCAACCACCGAGTCCCGCACTGAACGCAGTGCACAAAGAATTTCTCTCGCAGGTAAATATCGGAGAACATCGAGCCGTACAAGCCGAAAACAGGTTCGGCAATGTAGTACATGGAGTGTGGTTTCAACCAGAAGCCTAGTCCACGGTGTCAGACACAGGTCTAGCTCTTTTCTGGGCTGCTCCTGCCGAGTTGGCCTACCACGAAATAGCCCTCTGGCCTTTTTATTTTTTTTAATAATTTTCATGAAATAAATAAAATGCAGACAGAGGGAGTGTTTTTTATACCCCCGTCATTCTTTTTATTGGATAATTATTTTGATCCTTTGAAGCTGTTGGCCCGAAACATCTTTAGTTTCTGATTGTTGCAACAAATTCAGTATGAACTCCAGATCTCTTGGTCCATCCAATCATCTCTTTAGTTTTTGGTACCAAGTGTGCGGGTTAAGATTTGGGGGGTCATTTGAGCCTGAACTGGATGAGAACATTACTGTTTCTTTTTTCTTTTTCTTTTTCTAAGAAAAGATAGAAAACTCCAATTCACAGACCTGCTTCCCTGAAGGGCATAAAAATTAAACATTAGCTTTGTAGGTCCAATTTTTGGTTCTAGTATTTTAAATTCAACTTGTTGCATGACCTACCAATTGTAGAATAATGTGGGTTGGCTCCTCCGGCTCTCCTCGCGAGTCTTCTACCTCGTCGTTCCATGTCCGCAGTGTTCAATTTCCTTCAATCGGTCACACAGAAAAATTAATGCCTAAATATAAACTACTAGTAAACTATTTGGGGAGAATATTTTATGATCCCCCCATTGTACAAACTAATTCTGGAAACTTTTTTTTTTTTTAATTTCATGATTGATGTTTGTTTAACAAAAAAATGACAAAGGGTTTGATCAAATCCTTCCACCTACACTGATAAGGACATCCATCAACATCCTCGCTTTGACTTTTTATTTGCAATTTAACAACTTGAAGGTCAAGATTAACCAGAAAATATTATCAATTACAAAATAGGTAGAATTTGAGACCATTTGAGTAGCCAACATCTTGATTATGCTAAAGTTTTGAGCTAATGTAAATTAATAATAATGTAACTAAGAAAAAAAAATATATTTACTCCAAGCATAAGAAGAGAGCCTAATGTGGAAGATATTCGGTTAAAATCTATTACCAAGTCAATCTGTCTCGATTTCAACCATTAATGTCTGCATGGTGAAGAATAGACTTCCATGAATGAGACAACCGAACACCGATAGCATGGGAGTTAGGATGGCAACATCCATGAAAAATTTATAGATTTGTGCCAATCAATTGATGTAGGCACGCATCACGATAACAAATGTAAATGAAAGAGAAAGCCGTGCCCACAAAGAATTCATGCTTCTGTTTGTATTTTAGATCAAGATGTAGGCCATCAGTAATCCTGCTAATCATTGAAGTCAGAATTAATCAGAGGGAAAAGCTCCGATTTGGAACAAATGGAGTCCGGGTCTTCTAACATTGTTGGGGATATCTTGAACCACGAGATCTCAGGACACAGACATGGATGGAAAGTTAAATCTAGGATGGCCCATCTAGACAACCTTCTATCTTTTTACTTGATGAAAAGAGGCACAATCTAGATGGGATAGCCTTGATATCCATCATTACATGGCAGGGGAATGAAAGAAAGGAGCTAAAGTTGGTCAGAAGGGAGAGCAAGCAAGCTAAGGGAAGAAAAGTTCCACCAAGCTTGAAAGCTAGCTCTTGGCATGCCCCCCTCATTATGTTGCCTATGGGTATCTCCCATTATATTGCCTATACTCTCTCTCTCTCTCTCACACACACAAAATGTGATCAGGCTCTATAGCTCGCCCAAAAATTTTCCTTTTTGAGTAGGCATCTTGTGTATTAGCATTACACAAGCAAATGTTCCCCTTAGAGTCGGCATGTCATCATGATAGGATCGGATGGCGGTGGCAAAGGGGACACCCAGTCTAAAGTTGGTGGGTCCTTGAACTGGTGTGGGCTTTATTCTTGATCTCTCTACTAAGACCTTTGGTAAAGGAAAAGGTGGTGATTGTTAAAGCTTAATATCCCATAGTTCTTGAGCAGATTTGATTCCCAAGTAGTTACAGGAGATGAGCCACTAACGACAGATAGGCCATTGTGGAATCCTTCCCTTTTGTATATATGTTTCCACTTTCCACGCTTCCCAACAATGGCCTGTGGCTCATGGATAGATGTGATATCTGATAGTGAACTAACACCAAATAGAGTACATGTAGGTTAGGCCTGTGTACAGCACAGATCCTGTCGATAACTAATCACAGGAAAACTATTCAGGGAATCACAAGAAAAGCCGTGACAAACACTGAGCCCTTTCAAAATTTATATGGTTACAGAGGATCCATAAGCCATTCTAGTTCTACACCCAATGATGAACATGATTGAGAAACTCAACTACGTCTAGCAGCATCATGTTTGTGCTTGCTTCAATGTCCAATAAGTATCTCTCAGACCAACTTGCTACCAAGGTTCAAATAATGGTTGCATTCAAGGAGTATACGGTATCCAATCACAACTAAAACCACTTCCATGACCATTCACTTTTTATGGTACCTTCTTTGTTGCATTTATTGGATCCTAAAATATCAACTTGTTTCTATAATTTGGAAGCCTAATTATCACAAACAATCGTTGCTTTCATGATCAAGTCGTCAATTATCCTTAAATATTTGATGCTACAAATTGAGTACCAGACTAACGGCACAACATGCCCAAGTGGTTCTCTAGCATGGCCCCCTATCTTTTAATATCTTTCACCACATTTTTGGAGGCAACGTGCTTGCACGAAACTACCGTGAGGATGGTTGGGCTATTTTTTAGAATGAGTTCGTGATTAATTACCCAAGTTCGAAGCTCCCAGTGGAAAGACCAAATCTTCTTCCAGATAAGCACAATTTTTGTGGTCATGACCATTTAATTGTGATGAATAGTTTGTTTGCTCCCATCACTTTCGACTCATCCTCGCGTAGAATGTGGCCCAAACACGACATGCCAAATGCCAACCAATGATCGACACAAACACGTGACCCCCACGCTTGCCTGAACCCAAAGAACTCCAAATGCTAAAATGCGACAGATCATCCCCAACTTTATTTATTTACTTTACTGTATACAATAAAATTATAAAGGTTCCGATCTCTAACCTCCTGCTAAGAAAAGGATCATAAACTAAAAGATGGCACCGTGCTCTCATCCTTCAACTACTGTTTGGAAAGAACAAAGTAATTCCTCCGAAAGATATCATCATAACATGCAATTGGTGGCGTTGCGGTCATCATCATAATCAGAAAGAACAAAATAATATCATCCAAATACTTAACTACTACCACATACTCGATACACTCGCATACGGAGAACCAAAATATGTTTTATGCCGTTGTGGTTGCGTCGGGTATGGATAAGTTGTTGCAGTTGGCGGTCCATGTCATTTCATGTGGGCATTTGAAAGGGCGTGGAAGGGAGGTTTCCCACCTTCTTTCCTAATTAATGCCAGCTCGTGGGTGCAGTTAACTGGGGCCCAGATCCAAAAAAAAACCGATTAGCGTCTCATTGATTTCAGTTAGCGTACCATGATGCCTCATTTTTATGCCATTAGCCCCTGCTACAATTGCTGCCGTTTCTTTTTTTAAATTCCTCCCCCAATTCCCATGAAAAAGAGTAACCCCTCTTCTCTTGAGGTCCCTATTTGGGTGAAACGTGGCACATTTAGATTGGCTAATGATTTATTCAAGAAAAGGAAAAAATTATCTCTGGACAAAGAAAGGTTTTATTTTTAGATATCCACTGCGTGTGTGTGTGTGTGTGTGTGTATACAAATAGAGAGTAATTATTTTGGCACAATGTTACAGCTTGGCCTTGTATTTTGCCAATGGTAACGTTGTCGTCGATGTTTTCCCAGTTCTGGCACCGAGGGATTAAGTCAAGGAGAGCCCACGCATCCCATCGGGTCTGAGAGCCTTTTTTGACCTTCTGTTTGCTCTCACGAGCACTGGTGGATGAGTTGAGTTGGCCAGAGGCATCTGGCGGTGTGAGGAGCGCCCCGTTTGTCTGCTTTTTCTTTTTTCCTTTCCTGTTTTTTACTGCGCACAGTCTCCGTTCTTTGCCCTGGGCGGTGCTCTTCTTCTGGGACGAGGGGCCTTGTTCTTTCCATATCCCCGAAACCCCAAAAAAACCCTGGTTTTCTCT